>NC_092768.1:29295895-29595895 GCF_047496795.1 Chiloscyllium punctatum | reverse complement strand
TCTCCCTACAGAGTTCCCAGTTTTTGATCTGTTCTTGTAGCTACAGCATTTATGTGCTTGTTCCAGTTACATTTCCCATTGATGCTGATGTTCCAAGGGTGTTGATAGTAGGTGATTCTGTTAATGGTGGTGTCTTTGGATGCCCATAGAATCCCTACCGTGTGGAAACAGGCCATTTGACCCGACAGGTCCATACCGACCCTGCGAAGAGGAAGATTCCACACAGACCCAACTCTGAAAACCTGCATGACTAAACCACCAAACACACACATCCCTGAATACCATGGGACAACTTAGCATGGCCAATCCACCTTAACCTGCACACCTTTGGACTGCGGGAGGAAACTGGAGCAAACCCACACATCGATGGGGAGAACATGCAAACTCCACATAGACAGTGGCCTGAGGCTGGATTTGAGCCCTGGTCCCAGGCACTGTGAGGCAGCAGTGCTAACCACTGAGCCCCCGTGCCACCCATATCATGGAGAGCTGGCTAAATGCACTCTGTTTTTGGAGATGGCCATTGCCCAGCATTTGTGTAGCGCCAACTTTACTTGCTACTTATTAATTCCGAGCCTAAATGTTGTCCAGGTCCAGCTGCATGTGAACGTGGAGTGAGGAATGCAATGGTACTGAACACTCTACAGTCATCAGCAAATATCTCCCACAACTCCTGTTCAAGCTTTGCATTGTGATGCAGTGAATGGATCACCTTCTTGGTTTCCTCATTTCAAAATTAGTTTTGAAATCTTGGATGTGTTCGAATTTGCAGCCGGACTTCAAGGTGGTGCGGACTTAACTGGTGTAATCATCGTTGTGGTTACAGTGCTTGTTGCATTGGCAATCAGTCTTGCCCTTGTCTTTATCGACGAAGCAGTGGTAAGTATTTCCAATCATATTTCTTCTTATCACTAAGAATGACATTGAGCTGCATTACACTAACAGCACGGAAACAAGCTATTTGGCCCGACAGATTCACGGTCTCTGTCAAGCCCACACCATCTCTATTTACTCAGGAGGCTAAGGAAATTCAGCACATCCATCAAGACTATTAATGATTTCTATTGATGCACCACTTAAAGCATTCCATCTGGATCCACTACAACGTGGTTGGGAACAGCTCTTCCCAGGGTCACAAGGAACTACAGAGAGTCATGAACACAGCCCTGTCGCTCACACAAACCAACCTTCCATCCACTGACTCCATCTACACTTCCCCCTGCCTTAGGAAAGCAACCAACATGGTTAAAGACCCCCCTCCCACCCTGGATTTACTCTCTTCCATTGGGCAGAGGGTCGAAGAGTTTGTAGAATCCATGCAGTATGGAAACAGGCCATTCAGCCCAATGAGTCCACACTGACCCTCTGGAGAACATCCCACCCAGACCATTCCCTTACCCTATCACCCCATATTTCCCATGGCTACTGCACCTAACTTGCCTAATCCTGGGCACTCTTGGTAACTCAGCATGGCCAATCCACATCTTTTGACTGTGGGAGGAAACCAGAGCACCCGGTGGAATCCCACACAAACACGGGGAGAATGTGAAAATTCCACACAGACAGTCGCCCGAGCGTGGGATCGAACCCAGGTCCCTGGTACCGTGAGCCAGTGGTGCAAACTACTGAGCCACTGTACAAATAGATTCAAGGGCACCTTCTTCCCTGCTGTTATCAACCTCTTGAACGGACCTCTCAAGTATTAAGCCTGATCTCTTCCTCTGCACCTTCTCTGCGGCTATGACATTGCACTGTGTTATGCTACCTTGATGCACTTTGCGTGGGAACGAACTGCCGGTAGAGCACCCAAAACAACACTTTTCACTGTGTTGTGGTACATGAGAGAGCAATAAATCAAATCAATCAAGCCTCCTCCTTCCCCAAGTTCACCTCACCCAATCAACACATCCTTCTATTCTTTTCTCACTCATATATTCATCCAACTCACGAGCCTGTTCCTGCTTTTCCCTTTGGTCCCTTTGGTCCTAAGTGCTATATCCAATTCCTTCCCGAAATCATGCAGTGTTTTGACCTCGACTGCTTTCTGTGCTGCTAAATTCCAAAGACTCCCCACTCTCTGGGAGAAGATATTTCTCCACATGTGAGCCCTTTGGTTGGCATGGTGGCTCAGTGGTTAGCACTGCTGTCTCACAGCCCCAGGGGCCCGGGTTCGATTCCAGCCTCGGGAGACTGTCTGTGTGGAGTTTTCACATTCTCCCCATGTTTGTATGGGATTCCACCGGGTGCTCTGGTTTCCTCCCACAGTCCAAAGACGTTGATTGGCCATGCTGAGTTACCAAGAGTGCCCAGGATTAGGCAAGTTAGGTGCACTAGCCATGGGAAATATGGGGTGATAGGGTAAGGGGATGGTCTGGGTGGGATGTTCTCCAGAGGGTCATATACCATTAAAATTTGATTTACTCCAATTGAAAACTTTAATTTTTATGGGAAGGCTTATCCTTTTCCTTAACTGTTTTATAACAAATCGAATTGTGATCACGAGACCCAAAGTGTTGCCTTTCCACCACTTCAGTCACTTGCTCTGTTTTATTACCCATGAGACTAAGGAAATTCAGCACATCCATCAAGACTATTAATGATTTCTATTGATGCCCCACTTAAAGCATTCCATCTGGATCCACTACAACGTGGTTGGGAACAGCTCTTCCCAGGGTCACAAGGAACTACAGAGAGTCATGAACACAGCCCTGTCGCTCACACAAACCAACCTTCCATCCACTGACTCCATCTACACTTCCCACTGCCTCAGGAAAGCAACCAACATGGTTAAAGACCACCCCCCCGCTGGATTTACTCTCTTCCATTGGGCAGAGGGTCGAAGAGTTTGTAGAATCCATGCAGTATGGAAACAGGCCATTCAGCCCAATGAGTCCATACTGACCCTCTGGAGAACATCCCACCCAGACGAATCCCACGCAAACACTGGGAGAATGTGAAAACTCCACACAGACAGTCGCCCGAGGGTGGGATCGAACCCAGGTCCCTGGCACGGTGAGCCAGTGGTGCTAACTACTGAGCCACTGTGCAAATAGATTCAAGGGCACCTTCTTCCCTGCTGTTATCAAGCTCTTGAACGGACCTCTCAAGTATTAAGTCTGATCTCTGCCTCTGCACCTTCTCTGTGGCTATGACATTGCACTGTGTTGTGCTACCTTGATGCACTTTGCGTGGGAACGATCTGCCGGTAGAGCATCCAAAACAACACTTTTCACTGTGTTGTGGTACATGAGAGAGCAATAAATCAAATCAATCAAGCCTCCTCCTTCCCCAAGTTCACCTCACCCAATCAACACATCCTTCTATTCTTTTCTCACTCATATATTCATCCAACTCACGAGCCTGTTCCTGCTTTTCCCTTTGATCCCTTTGGTCCCAAGTGCTATATCCAATTCCTTCCTGAGATCATGCAGTGTTTTGACCTCGACTGCTTTCTGTGCCGCTAAATTCCAAAGACTCCCCACTCTCTGGGAGAAGACATTTCTCCACATCTGAGCCCTTTTGGGTGGCATAGTGGCTCAGTGGTTAGCACTGCTGTCTCACAGCACCAGGGGCCCGGGTTCGATTCCAGCCTCGGGAGACTGTCTGTGTAGAGTTTGCACATTCTCCCCCGTGTCTGTGTGAGTTTCCTCTGGGTGCTCCGGTTTCCTCCCACAATCCAAAGGTGTGCAAGTCAGGTGAATTGGCCATTCAAATTGCCCACAGTGTTAGGTGCAACAGTCAGGGGGAGTGGGTCTGGGTGGGTTACTCTTTGGAGGTTGGGTGTGGACTTGTTGGGCCGAAGGGCCTGTTTCCACACTGCAGGGAATCTAATCTTAAATGGTTTGCCCCATATCCTTAGTCTGTCACCCCGGGTCCTGGGCTCACCGGTCATTGGAAACATCCTTCTTGTATTTGCCCTGTCCAGTCCTGTTAGAATTCCATAGGCTTCTATGAGATGCCAACCCACCTTGTTCTCCTGAGCTCCGGCAGATATATTCCGAGCTGACTCAACCTCTTCTTGTGCATTAGTCCCGGCGTGCCAGGAATCCATCTGGTAAACCTGAGTTGCATTCCCTCTGTCGGGAATCATTCAGAGAAGGAGCTAGTGAGTGTGACTCTCCCACCACACATCAGGTGGATTGCAGAGTGACAACATCTGAATTATTACTGCACCGATGTAGGCCACTCGGTCCATCCTGCCTGCCCTGGTTCTATTCCCTAGTGCCACTCTCCTGCCTTTTCACCATATCCCTGCACCCATTCCTACCCAAATAATCCTCCAGTGCCCCTCTTCAATGCCTCAATCACTCACATTACTCTTGAATTCTTCATCGGGATTCATTGTTGATCGTCTTCCATCAAAGAGCTCTCATTTTAAACTCCCACCGTCAGAACTGTTTGGGGTGTCTCAGTGGTTAGCACTGCTGCCTCACAGCAGTAGGGAGCTGGGTTCAATTCCATCCTTGGGCGACTGCTTGTGTGGAGTTTGCATGTTCTCCCTGTGTCTGTGTGGGTTTCCTCCCACAGTTCAAAGATGTACTGGTTAGGTGGATTGACCGTACTAAATTGCCCATAGCCTGTGGGCTAGGTGGATTACCGATGTGAAATGCAGGGTTATAGGGATTTGGGGGAGGTCTGAGTGGGATACTCTTTGACAGGTCAGTGTGGAGTCGATGGGCCAAATGGCCTGCTTCCATACTGTCGGGATTCTAATCATCTCCCGTCACCACCCTTGAAAGGCATTGATCAAGTTACCTTCTCCTTTCCTGAAGAAACTAGCCTGATATTTATAACCTTTCACCCGATATTTTTGCAGACAAATGGCGTGTTGATGAACGTTCAGAAAGTATTTCACAAACTCTTTGATCGCTGCGTAAATTAATGACCATTTTGCCTTATTTTGCAGCTTTGCAACAAGAAACAGTCAGAGAGGTGAGTCCACACCATTCCCATAAACAACTTTTTATTTTTAGGGAAATAAATCCAGGGACTATTACACAAACAGTGAACATCCCTCCAGCCAAAGAGGGAAGTCACAGCAAGAGGTGTACTTTTTCCCTGGGATTGTGGCAGGGGTTTGGATTTTTAAGCTAAGAGAAAGATTTAAGATCGATGTGAGGGGTAATTTTATTTTACACAGTCCATGTGTGGAATGATCTTCCAGAGGATACAGTTACAAAGATTTAAAAGACATTTGGATGCAGACATGAATAGGAAAGATTTGGAGGGATATGGGCCAGGAGCAGGCAGGTGGGACTAGTTTACGTTCAGCATGGACCAGTTGGACCGAAGGGTCTGTTTCCGTGCTGTAGGACTCAGCGACTCTGGGAAAGAGGGATAGGGAATTGGCGGATCAGATCTGTGACGGTTCGTCAGAGGCGAACCCATGGAAGTCTCGCAGACGTGGATCGCTGGCCTCGGATTTTGTTCCCAAGCGGTGAGCACAGGAATGGGACAATTCCCTGATCTGGGAAAACCGGCAGTGGGAGGATTGGTTCCTTGCCCCTTGAGGTGGGGGAGTGGGGGGGCGCGGCGGTCCTGGCAAGTGGGCCGGGCGATCCGAGATCTAGGATCTGGGCTGTGAATGTGGGCGGGAGCTGAAGGGCTCCTGATAAAGGGCTTATGCCCGAAACGTGGGTTTTCCTGCTCCTCGGATGCTGCCTGACCTGCTGTGCTTTTCCAGCACCACACTCTCGACTCTGAGAACTCCAGCATCTGCAGTCCTCACTTTCTCCTTGGATCCAAAGGCTTGGCTTTCCTCTCTCATCCAGTCGGGGAGATGGGCATCACTGGCTGAAGCAGCATCCATTGGCCGTCCCTACATGCCCTCGAGAAGGTGACAGTGAGCTGCTGCCTGGTACTGCAACAGCCCTTCAATAGTTGGGTACCATCAATAGCAATGTATCTTAAACAGTTGTGGACCATTCACGGTGGCTCTATTTTCATTCATTCTTGATGTATCAGCATCAGTGCCAACGTTAACGTGTATTATTTATCCCCCATTGCCCTTGAGAAGGAGTGGGTAAGGGTGCTGTCTTGATCATTGAGGGCACAATACTTTCAGGAAGGGAGTTGCAGGATTAAGTTCCACTTCAGGAGAGAGTGAGGCTTGGAGGGATGTTCCCGTTTTGAGATGTTCCCATGGATCTCCTGCCTTTGCTCTCAGAGAGGTCACGAGATTTGTCGGAGCGGTTGAATATATTTTTTAATTCACCCACGGGACGAGGGAGCCGCTGGCTAGGCCAGTATTTATTGCCCATCCCTAATCACCCAGAGAAGAGTCAACCGCATTGACGTGGGCCTGGAGTCACACGTAGGCCAGACCAGGTAAGGATGGCAGATCTCCTGCCCTAAAGGACCAGGTGGGTTTTTCCCGACAATGGATTCCTGGTCGACATTTGATTCTTAATTCCAGGTTCTTTATTGAATTCAAATTCAACCATCTGCCATGACAGGATTTGAACCTAGATCCTCAGAACATTACTTGGCTGTTTGGATTAACAATCCAGCAATAATACCACTGGGCCATTGTCTCATCAAAGAATGACCTTTGGTGAGTTGCTACTACAGAACTTGTAGACAATACCCACAGCTGGCACTGTGCGTCAATCCTGAAGAGAGTAAATGTCTAAGGCAGTGGCTGGTTGGCCATCAAGCTGGATGCTTTGCGTTGGGTGGCCTCAAATTTCTTGACTGTTGCTGGAATTGAACTCTTTTAGCCAACTGGAGAGCTTTTCCAACCCAGCCCTGGCTTGTACTTTCTACAACGTGGGTGGGCTTTGGAGGGATCGCACGTGGGGATCCCACTGTCTTGTGGGACAGGTAGCACCAGACTTCCAGATTTGGACTTCATTTACCGACCTCTCAGAAACTGAACCGGAAATGGTATCGCCCACCGTCACAGACCAAGACACAAGTGGGACAGAATACCAGTGCTTCACCGGAGACTTACTGATGATGTTGGGGGTTGGGGATTCCTGATGAAGGACTCCTGCCCGAAATGTCGATTTTCCTGCTTCTCGGATGCTGCCTGACCTGCTGTGCTTTTCCAGCACCACTCTAATCTTGACTCTGATCTCCAGCATCTGCAGTCCTCACTTTCGCCTCACTGATGATGTTACCGAGCATGGTGACAAAACGTCTCAGAACACACCTCGCAGCTCAGAGAGCAAACGTACAGCCTGATTCACAATCTCAGCTACAAGTCGTCTCCAAAATCTCATGTCTTATGGAATTAAGTAGGATCAATTCTGTTCTGAGCTCATAGTAAATTGACTCCAAATACGATTTATGGGTTTAGATTGAGTTATTAAAAACTGGAAGAATTAAGCTTATGACATTGCGGATGTTTGTAAAATTAATTGCAAGAATATTTGGTCAGCCTGTTGTGTTACCAAGCTGTTAGCTATCCTTAAGTTAACTTGGTTATCTGATCGATTGCAGGTTACCAGCAACACCAATGTGGAGTGACATGCCATGAGCCAACAATTCTGTTTTTAATTTCACCTATTTTCGAGTCAACCTGCTCAGAGATGTTATTACACATCTCTGGAGCAGGTGGGATTTGAACCCAAGCCTCCTGGTCTGGGGATATGAACACTACCACCGCACCACAAGAGGCCCTCACCCGACACTTCTACAGTATGGTATAATTGTTCATCCCTGTAAAGGGGAAGAAACTCACAACTCAATGCAACCTTCAGTCTAATCTGAAACTATCAAACAAGACATGCAAATGCAGATTAAAATATTCGATATTTAAAATAGATACACATATGTAATTTTATAAACACATATTTATGTCCAGTCATAGAGTCATGGAGATGTACAGCACAAAAACAGACCCTTCGGTCCAACTCATCCATGCTGACCATATATCCCAAATTAATCTAGTCTCATTTGCAAGCACTTGGCCCTCTAAACCTTTCCTATTCAAGTACCCATTCAGATGCCTTTTACAGGTTAGAATTGTACCAGCTTCCACCATTTCCTCTGGCAGCTCATTCCATACATACACCACCCTCTAGGTGAAAAAGTTGCCCCTTAGGTCCCTTTTAAAACTCTCCCCTCTCACCCTAAACCTATTCCCTCTAGTTTTGGACTCCCCGACCCTGAGGAACTGGGGGAAGTAGGTTTGGCGGCTGCTGTTTGAGGACAAATTCACATCTGTCATGTGGGAATTGTTGAAGGCCAGTTGATTAGTGTTCAGAGCCAGCACGTTCCTGTGAAAATAAAGGATAAGAATGGCATGTTTCAGGAAATTTGGACGACAAGAGAAATTGAGAGCTCAGTCAAATCAAAAAAGAGGTATATGTTAGGTTAAGGATACTGAAGACAGACAGAGAAGCAAAAAAAAGAACGGGAAAGGACAGGAATTAGGAGAGCTAAAGGGGGCGGGGGCATGGAATATCTTTGGCAAGCAAGATTAAGGAAAATCCCAATGCATTTCATACACACATATGGAGCAAGAGGATATCTAAGGGAAGGGTAGGTCCACTCATGGGCAAAGGAGGAAGTTTATGCGTGGAGCTGGAGGAAATGGCTGAGGCCCTTAATGAAGACTTTGCATCGTTATTCACAAAGCAGAAGGACATGGTGGATGGTGAGTTTCGGGAGAGGTATGTTGGTATTCCAGGGCAATGCTGAGGAAGTTTCTGGAAAATTGTAGGAAATCTTTGTATCCTCTTTGCAGGTAATGGACTGTCCCTTTGAAATAAAGTAACAGCTGTTCTGGAACACTGGAAGCAACATTGGCCTACTGAAGGGCATGCTGGGAAAACTGGCCAACTGAACAGTGTGCTTAGAATTGGATCAGGCCAGACATACAGATACACAAACTGGTTGCCTTGATTGATTATGTTAATAGGTGCGAATGAAACAATGGAACTGAGATATTAAATAAAGAGGTTGCAACATTCACTTGGATTAAACCTGGCAGGTACCTTGATTGTCGATTGAATAGGTGTTGACAGGACAATGTTGCAAGGTTCGGGTGGAACAATAGATCTGAACAAACAGGAGGCTGGAAGAACACAGCAAGCCAGGCAGCATCAGGAGGGGGAGAAGTCAACTTTTTGGGTATTAAGGGGTATTTTGGGTATGAACCCTTCTTCAGGACTGAGAGTGTTTTGAGACAGCTTGACTCCTCGGGTCGACTCAATTAAATAGGAGAAATTACAATATCCAAAACTGTCGTTTGTAGCATCCTTCCTGAGACAGAAACTCAATTAACATCAAATTAATAAATGATTCTCGATTGCATTGTTACATTAAACTACTGCTAAACCACTGGACAGATAGTTCACATTTAAGCATGTTTGGGCAGCACAGTTTGGTGACAATGTCGCTGTAGAATTAGGGAACAGTATTTTCGAGAACGCTTGCTTACCTCTGCGATTCTCGCAGGGATCATTTTGTACACCTTGTTCTGCGCATGTGCCAGTGTCAGCTGCTGTCAGAGTGTGTGAGTGGGACAGTACTACACATTGATCAGCTTCATCACAAATATTAATGACATGAATGTTCATTGCTGTCCCTCTGAGACAAGAATATTCATGTATAATTCCGACAAGACTATATGACACACAGAGTCATAGAGACGTACAGCATGGAAACAGACCCTTCGGTCCAACTAGTCCATGCTGACCAGCTATCCCAACCCAATCTAGTCCCACCTGACAGCACCCGGCCCATATCCCTCCAAACCCTTCCTATTCATATACCCATCCAGATGCCTTTTAAAATGTTGCAATTGTACCAGCCTCCACCACTTCCTCTGGCAGCTCATTCCATACACACACCACCCTCTGGGTGAAAAAGTTGCCCCTTAGGTCCCTTTTAAATTGAATTGTATTGAATTGAATTTATTGTCACGTGTACCAAGGCACAGCCAAAAGCTTTGTCTTGCGAGCAGTACAGGCAGATCACAGAGTTAAGTAGCGTAGATAAGTAAATATTCGGTAAACAACAGCAAAAACAAAAACACAGGTACAGGTGAATGTTACGAGTTTGTGATTCCCTTCAGTATTCTAACAACAGAAGGGTAGAAACTGTTTTGAAACCGGCTGGTGTGTAGAAGTTGTAGAAACACATTCCCAGGGTGGGATGGATCTTTGAGAATGCTGGCGGCCTTTCCTTGACAGCGGGCCTGGGAGATGGATTCGATAGATGGGAGGTTGGCCTTTGTGATTGTCCGAGTAGAGGGGGTTATATCTTTCCCCTCTCACCCTAAACCTCTGCCCTCTAGTTCTGTATTCCCCACCCCAGGGAAAAGAACTTGTCTATTTATCCTATCCGTGCTCCTCATGACTTTATAAACCTCTATAAGGTCACCCCTCAGCCTCTGACGCTCCAGGGAAAACAGCCCCAGCCTGATCAGCCTCTCCCTGTAGCTCAAACCCTCCAATCCTGGCAACATCCTTGTAAATCCTTTCTGAACCCTTTCAAGTTTCACAACACCTACCATTTGCCTTTCTAATTTCTACTTATATATCACACAATGTACTTCTAGATTATCCTTTTTGCTTCCAAAAAATGGAGGGGCATAGTGACACGAATGTTAGCAAGCAGCGTCCTGGTGATGGAATTGCATGTGGGGAACACAAAAGAAAGGTTATAACACTGGGAGAGAAGGTACTTGTTATAAAGCGTTTTGAGCGTAAGGAGGGAACATGTGATACAGCTCACTTAACAGGAATGAAGGACTCTACCATTAGAGGCAACGCTGAAAAGATTAAAACAAGCTGTATTGCTGGACCAAGTCTGAGTGCCAGGAAATCTGTGAGTTCAAGGCCAAAGGAACTTGAGAAGCTGAAGGGGTTTTTAAATGTTTGGATAGAAGATCAAACAAAAAAGCAATTCTGGAACCACCTTTCTCACTGTAAAAGAGAAAGTCTATCCATTTACAAAGATCGAAAGCGCTCCTAAAAATCAGAGAGCGTTGTGTTGGCCGAGCAAAGCAGGTTGGTTTGGAAGAAGTGGAAAGTGAGGACATTGAAGAGCTGCTTGAGTCCCACTGTGAAGACCACTCTGCAGCTGATCGACAACAGCTTGAAACTGAGGGAGAAGTGGAAGCTGAAGGTGTAGAAGATGAAGTCCAGGGTGCAGCAAGATGAGAGCTTTCCACTTCTGTTTTAGTCTTCTATCCTGAGACAAATTGAGAGGCAGTTGGAGCTGTTAGACGACAATGACTACAACACAGAATGCAGGAGGATAACAGGTTGTTCAATAAGGGATTGTCTGGCACCCTTGAACAACTTCTTCAAGACAGAAGAGAAAGGGAAAACCAGCAAAACCTTTTTAAATTAACCCCCAAGAAACAGCCTGAAGACAATCAACCACAACCATCCACTTAGAGTCATAGAGTCATAGAGATGGACAGCATGGAAACAGACCCTTCGGTCCAACCCGTCCATGCTGACCCAGATATCGCAACCCAATCTAGTCCCACCTACCAGCACCCAGCCCATATCCCTCCAAACCCTTCCTATTCATACAGGTAAATACAATGACTGCAGATGCTGGAAACCAGATTCTGGATTAGAGTGGTGCTGAAAAACAAAGCAGTCCAGGCAGCATCCGAGGAGCAGGAACGTCGGGCTTTTGCCCGAAATGTCGATTTTCCTGCTCCTCGGATGCTGCCTGAACAGCTGTGCTTTTCCAACCCCACCCCTTCCTATTCATATATCCATCCAGATGCCTTTTAAATGTTGCAATTGTACCAGCCTCCACCACTTCCTCATTCCACACGGGTACCACCCTCTGGGTGAAAAAGTTGCCCCAAAGGTCTCTTTTATATCTTTCCCTTCTCACCCTAAACCTATACCCTCTATTTCTGGACTCCCCAGCCCCAGGGAAAAGACTTTGACCATTTATCCTATCCATGCCCCTCATGATTTTGTAAACCTCTGTAAGGTCACCCCCCAGCCTCCGACGCTCCTGGGAAAACAGCCCCAACCTGTTCAGCCTCTCCCTGTAGCTCAAACCCTCCAACCCTTCTGCAAACCCAACTGCACCGGATGGGGAGAGGATGATGATGACCCCCGTCCCTGCATTAACAATAGCTTTCAAAGTAATGTGTTAAATTTACTTTTGTTTCATTAATAAATATGACTTAAAGTTGCATTCAGGCTGTGCTGTACTTTGTGAAGATGTTTGGGTGATTTTTGAGTGAGCGTGAGTGATATTTTTTGCATGTCTGCTCTGATCCCAGTTTTCCCTCACGTATCCAGGCCTCCAGCCCACTCTGTTCTGCCTCACAGCTGCTCCTCACGTATCCAGGCCTCCAGCCCACTCTGTACTGCCTCACAGCTGCTCCTCACGTATCCAGGCCTCCGGCCCACTCTGTTCTGCCTCACAGCTGCTCCCCATGTATCCAGGCCTCCAGCCCACTCTGTACTCCCTCACAGCTGCTCCTCACGTATCCAGGCCTCCAGCCCACTCTGTACTCCCTCACAGCTGCTCCTCACGTATCCAGGCCTCCAGCCCACTCTGTACTCCCTCACAGCTGCTCCTCACGTATCCAGGCCTCCAGCCCACTCTGTACTGCCTCACAGCTGCTCCTCATGTATCCAGGCCTCCGGCCCACTCTGTTCTGCCTCACAGCTGCTCCTCACGTATCCAGGCCTCCAGCCCACTCTGTTCTGCCTCACAGCTGCTCCTCACGTATCCAGGCCTCCAGCCCACTCTGTTCTGCCTCACAGCTGCTCCTCACGTATCCAGGCCTCCAGCCCACTCTGTACTGCCTCACAGCTGCTCCTCACGTATCCAGGCCTCCAGCCCACTCTAGGCCACCAATTCACTCCACTTCAGCTTTTCATATCTGTCCCTAGCTGCCTTTGAACTGAGTGGTTACAAGGCCATTTCAGGCAGTAATTGAGAGTCAGCCACATTGTTGTGCGTCTGGAATTACCTGTCGGTCAGACCAGACGGGGATGGCAGATTTCCTTCTCTGAAGGAGATCAATGATACAGATTTTCTTTCCAACCGTAAACAATAATCATCAGTAGATTCTTAATTCCAGATTTTTAAAATCGAATTAAAATTCCATCTGCCATGGCAGGATTTGAGGACGGGTTCCCAGAACATTAACTGAGTTTCTGGATTTATAGTTAAGCAGTAATACAACTAGGCAATCATTTCCCCAACTACGTGAGTAATTGTCTCATTTCTGGATGATAGCTTCTGGTAGCTGTCATCCAAAACTTCACAGTAACTAGGGGAGTACCACAGGGATTAATGCTGGGGTCACAATCATGGGGGTGGTGGGGTCCCTTTGGAGGTGGTGGAAATGTCGTCGGATGATGTGGTTTATGCAAAGGTTGGTAGGGTGGAAGGTGAGTACTAGGGGGGTTCTGTCCTTGTTACGGTTGGAGGGGTGAGGTTTGAGGGCGGAGGTGCGGGATGTGGATGAGATGTATTGGAGGGCATCTTAAACCACATGGGAAGGGAAATTGCGATCTCTAAAGAAGGAGGCCACCTGGTGTGTTCTGTGGTGCTCCTCATGTATCCAGGCCTCCAGCCCACTCTGTTCTGCCTCACAGCTGCTCCTCACGTATCCAGGATTCCGGCCCACTCTGTACTCCCTCACAGCTGCTCCTCACATATCCAGGCCTCCAGCCCACTCTGTTCTGCCTCACAGCTGCTCCTCGCGTATCCAGGCCTCCAGCCCACTCTGTACTGCCTCACAGCTGCTCCTCACGTATCCAGCATTCCGGCCCACTCTGTACTCCCTCACAGCTGCTCCTCACGTATCCAGGCCTCCAGCCCACTCTGTTCTGCCTCACAGCTGCTCCTCATGTATCCAGGCCTCCAGCCCACTCTGTTCTGCCTCACAGCTGCTCCTCACGTATCCAGGCCTCCAGCCCACTCTGTACTCCCTCACAGCTGCTCCTCACGTATCCAGGCCTCCGGCCCACTCTGTTCTGCCTCACAACTGCTCCTCACGTATCCAGGCCTCCAGCCCACTCTGTACTGCCTCACAGCTGCTCCTCATGTATCCAGGCCTCCAGCCCACTGTGTTCTACCTCACAGCTGCTCCTCACGTATCCAGGCCTCCAGCCCACTCTGTACTGCCTCACAGCTGCTCCTCATGTATCCAGGCCTCCGGCCCACTCTGTTCTGCCTCACAACTGCTCCTCACGTATCCAGGCCTCCAGCCCACTCTGTACTGCCTCACAACTGCTCCTCACGTATCCAGGCCTCCAGCCCACTGTGTTCTACCTCACAGCTGCTCCTCACAGCTGCTCTTTTCCCTCCCCAACAATTTCCGCTTTCCACAAAAAGCGTTCCCTCTGTGACTACCTGGTCAGGTCCACGCCCCCCGACAATCCACCCGCCCGTCCTCGCACCTTCCCCTGCCACCACAGGAATTGCAAAACCTGCACCCACACCTCCTCCCTCACCTCCATCCAAGGCCCCAAAGGAGCCTTCCACATTCATCAAAGTTTTACCTGCACATCCACCAATGTCATTTATTGTAACTGTTGCTCCTGATGCGGTCACCTCTACATTGGCAAGACTGGACGCCTTCTCGCAGAGCACTATAGGGAACATCTACAGGACACCCGCACCAATCAATCACACTGCCCTGTGGCCCAACATTTCAACTCCCCCTCTCGCTCTGCCGAGGACATGCAGGTCCTGGGCCTTCTCCACCACCACTCCCTCACCCCCAGCCTCCACTGCCCCCACCCGCACCCTCCCCCCGCCAACGCCTGGAGGAAGAACGCCTCATCTTCCGCCTTGGAACATTTCAACCCCAGGGCAACAATGTGGACTTCACTAGTTTCCTCATTTCCCCTTCCCCCACCTCACCCCAGTTCCAACCTTCCAGCTAAGCACCGTCCCCATGACCTGTCCTACCAGCCAATCTTCCTACCCACCTACCCGCTCCACCCTCCCCTCTGACCTATCACCTCCATCCCCACCCCCATTCACCTATTACTCTTTGCTAACTTCCCCCACCCTACCCCTGATCTATCTCCCCACCCCCAGCCCCATTCACCTATTCTACTCTATGCTACTTTCTCCCCACCCCCACCCCTCTCATTTATCACTCCACTCTGCAAGCTTCCTGCCTCTATTCCTGATGAAAGACTTTTGCCCGAAACGTCGATTTTCCTGCTCCTAGGATGCTGCCTGACCTGGTGTGCTTTTCCAGCACCACTCTAATTTAGACTCTGGTTTCCAGCATCTGCAATCCTTGTTTTGACCTCGTTGATTTTGACCTTTGTCCACCCTCGTCCAACACTGGCCCCTCCAAATCATGTTATTGAGGAAGTTTGGCTCCGAGGGTCGGCTCAGTCAAAGGGAAATTACAATATCCAACACTGTCTTTTGGAAGAGTCTTCCCGAGATAGAAAAATCAATCAACATCAAGTAAATGACTTATGCTAATTACATTCTTACAACAAACCGCTGCTGAGCCACAATACTTGGAAATGACCCAGATAACACGATAAAAGAAGCAACTCAGGTCAGAGGGGTCCCTCACACACTCCAGAGAGAACATCAGCACCAAGAATCAGAAACCTTGGGAGCAGGAAGAACAGCCTGATCTTCAGTTTGACCCACTATAATCTGGGTAGTACAAACCTCTCTATCACCCTCTGAAAATGTAATCTTACACAAACAAAAGATGCCTTTTGTTGGTTTGTTGATGAGAGTAAAACTCCAATGTTTATTAATAAAAGCAAATTACTGCGGATGCTGGAATCTGAAACCAAAAGAGAAAATGCTGGAAAATCTCAGCAGGTCTGGCAGCATCTGGAAGGAGAAAAAAGACCTGATAGTCTAACTGACCATTTGTCAAAGCTAAAAAAAAAGAAATAGGATGGTATTTATACTCGGCTGAGAGAAGGTATTTATACTCGGCTGGAAGTAAACGAGTAAATCAGAGACATATAAAAATGATATTTACATTTGAATCACGGGCCTGTTTCTTTAACACCAGAGGGTGTTAAAGAATGTGTATCCAGAAAAGGTGGTGCTCTCAGTTTAATGTCACATCCAAACAACATTGAGAAATATTTCCTTGTCCCTGGAATCCTTAATCTTAACCGTGAGGTCTCCTGAAGGAATTGATTTACATGGTGGAACACAGAGGGTGGGAGATTGCAAAGCTGCAGTTTCACAAAAGAAGATTTGTTCAGTTTGTAGGGAGTAGGAAAAAGTGATGGCAAAATATCTTTCAAGTTTCACCAGCAAAGCTTAAAAATTGCTTTTATTCGCGTTCACCTAACATTACGTAAACAGTGTTTGATAACAGAGTGCTTCAGGTGTCTGAGAGATTTCTGGGGCTTTGTTTTGGTGGAAGAGGAGTCAGTCTGAAGGGGGCGGGGCGAAGGGGGCGGGGCGGGGCATTATCGTTTCAGAAAGAAATGCAAATTAGTGCAGTTTCTCAGGGCGCCCAGTGAGTGTAGTATTCAGTGAAACATGAGCTTTTTCCGGGTGTTCTTTGATCCAGGTGAGAAATTGCGCTGTTGTGCAGACAGGGAACCTCAGGCAGGTGAATTTTCGATTTCCGAAAATGCAGTCAGTGCGAGTGTAAGAGCTATGGGCTGTTGTTGGGTTTGAGCGAGTGCGAGTATTAAGCATACTTACCTGGCAGGGGAGATACCATGATCACCAAGGTGGTTCTCCCAGGACGAGGCTATCCCATTGCACTTCGGGTGTGCTGACGCCTGCGATGTCCCCAAATGCGGGATACTCGACTGCAAAATTTGTGGTAGTGGGGGACTGCGTTCGCGCTCTCCCCTGATTTACAAACAAAAAACAGAACATTCAGGGGAGGGCGCTCATCTCTGTGCTTCATACGGCTTCCTATGTACCGGGCATCTATATGGACAGATATGCTGCACGTCTTATACCATCCTCTCTTATATTCAGCTCTGTCCACTTATTCTTCTAATCATACAAGTTTACAGTATTGGAGGCAGGTTGTTCAGCCGAGAAAGATTATAAAAATTGCCAGCATCAATGTGCGTAGGCATCAAATCGGCCACGCAATGTGTTTCTACGATGTCCTTCCTGGCCAACGTTAAAGCCAACATCTTGTTTCTGCAGGAGTGTGGGAGACCGCACCTCAGCAGCTACAGGAGATGGTTGAGCTTGTGGGCCCATGGGCCGTCAGTTTGGTCGGGGTCAGGATCAGTGTAATGATAGCCGTGCCTCCGGCCTGGGTATCCTGTTGCAAGGAGGCAACTTCACCATCTCCGACATTGAGGAGGTGGTGGGCGGGCACCTCCTTGTCGCCGACGTCATGTACAGGAATGCTCCCCTGAGACTGATTAATGTGTACACCCCACTGGATAAGAGCAAACGGTTGGCCTTCCTGCAGCAGCTTCCACTGTTGCTGGCTATGTCCAGGCCGGTCATTCTGGCTGGAGACTTCAACTGTATCATTGATGCAGATGGATGATCTGGCAGGGGGGACAGTAAACGGCGACGGATATCCCAATCCAATCTTGCCCCACCTGCCAGCACCTAGCGCATATCCCTCCAAACCCTCCCTAGTCATATACCCATCCAAATGCCTTTCAAATGTTGCAATTGTATTGCATTTTGAGTATTGAGTTAAAAAAAGGGCGATGGGCATAGTGTTCAATCAGTAATGACCATGTCAAATGGTGAGCTAAATAGCCTAATCTTGTCCCTATGTTCTGAGGGGTGAGAGGAGATAATCAAAATAGGGGCAGATTGGGCGGTGTATAGATACCAACGTAGACCAATTTCCGTTGTTGTTTTTGTGTTGTAACTTCAGCCGAACCTAATGTGCAGTGCAGGGGCTACTCCAGCAGAGGGAGGCAGTGATCCATCTGCTGGGTTCTGTGGAGCTGACCATTTTCCAGCATTAAGGAAGATATTCACCCCAGCTGCCTGCACAGTTACAATGGTCCCCTCACAAGATAGCAACAGGAGTAGACCATTCAGCCTGTAGATGCTGCCCCACCGCTCATTTAGGTCATGGTTTTTCATCATTTATATCAATGATGTGGATGGGAATACAGGAGATATGGTGAGTAAGTTTGCTGATGACGCCAAAATCAATATTATAGTGGACAGTGAAGAAGGTTACCTCAAAAATACAAGGAATGTTGATGAGATGAGACAGATGGAGTTTAATTTAGATGACTATGAGTTGTTGCATTTTAGTAAGGCAAATCAGGGCAGGACTTTTTCAGTTAATAGTGGGGCCCTGGGGAGTGTTGCTGAACAAAGCAACCTCGGGTCACGGGGCATAGTTCCTGTAAAGTGGAGTCACAGGTAAACAGGGTAATGATGAAGGTGTTTGGCACACGCCCCATTATTGGTCAGTACATTGAGTATAAGAGTTGGGAGGTCATGTTGAGGTTGTACAGGACATTGGTTAGGCCACTTTTGGAATACTGCCTTCAATATGGTCTCCCAGCTATCGGAAGGATGCTGTTAAACTTGAAAAAGTTCAGAAAATATTTACAAGGACGTGGCCAGGGTTGGAGTATTTGAGCAACAGGGAGAGGCTGAATAGGCCGGGGCTGTCTTCCCTGGAGTGTCGGGGGCTGAGGGGTGACCTTATACAGGTTTATAAAATCACGAGGGGCATGGTTAGGGTAAATAGACAAGGTCTTTTCTCTGGGGTTGGGGAGTCCAGAATTAGGGGCAATCAGTTTTGGGTGAGAGGGGAAAGATTTAAAGGCATACGGTATCTTTGCCTTCATCGGATGGCACGGTGGCACAGTGGTTAGCACTGCTGCCTCACAGCGCCAGTGAAACCTGGGTTCAATTCCCACCTCAGGCGCCTCTCTGTGTGTGGAGTTTGTACATTCTCCCCGTGTCTGCGTGGGTTTCCTCTGGGTGCTCCAGTTTCCTCTCACAGTCCAAAGATGTGCAGGTTAGGTGAATTGGCCATGCTAAATTGCTCGTAGTGTTAGGTGAAGGGGTAAATGTAGGAGTATGGGTCTGGGTGGTATACGCTTCGGCGGGTCAGTGTGGACTTGTTGGGCCGAAGGGCCTGTTTCCACACTGTAAGTAATCTGTAAGTAATCTAATCTAATCGGGCGGGGGATTGAGTATAAGAGCTGGCAGGTCATGTTAAAATCGTACACGACGTTGGTTCAACCACATATAGAATACCATGTACAGTTCTGGTCACCACATTACCAAAAGGATGTGGACGCTTTGGAGAGGGCGCAGGGAAGTTAAACGAGGATGTTCCCTGGGATGGAAGGTGCTCGCTATGAAGAGAAGTTGAGTAGGTTCGGATTGTTTTCATTCGAGAAAAGGAGGTCGAGGGGGGACCTGATTGAGGTCCACAAAATCATGAAGGGTATAGACAAGATGGATTGAGATAAGCTTTTTCCCCAGGGTGAGGGATTCAATACCGAGAGGTCACGAGTTCAAGGTGAGAGGTGAAAAGTTTAAGGACGATACAAGCAGCAAGTACTTCACACAGAGGGTGGTAGGCATTTGGAACACGTTGCCAGCAGAGGTGGTAGAGGCAGGCACGGTAGATTCATCTAAGGTGTGTCTGGACAGATGGATGAGGAGGTGGGGAACAGAGGGATACAGGTGATCGGCATAGACAGTAGATTTGGATCAGCTCAGGCTTGGAGGGCCGAAGGGCCTGTTCCTGGGCTGTAAAGTTTCTTTGTTCTTTTTAACACAGGAAGACGTTAACTAAGGCAGACAGGGCAAACATTGGTCAGAAATGTGGATTTGAATGAGTGTCCTAAGGAAAGAGAGAGAGAAAGAGAGAGATAGTGAGAGAGAGAAAGAGAGAGATAGTGTTGAGAGCGGTGGAAGGAGAGAATTCCAGAGTTTAGGGCTGAGGTGGCGGAAATTTAAAAAATGAATACACCATGTGATTGAAATGTTAAAGTGAATCGAACAATGTGCTGACACAGTAGCCCCAGAGATCAGAATGTTGCCGACCATGTTCTATGTTCAGTGAGTGCTGCTACTGTCAGTCGCAACACAGTTTAACTGACCTCGAGAAATAACCACTCTACTTTTGGTCAAGGTCGACAAATGGTTCCTGGGAAAATGTTCGTGTTAGTATATTCTGATGGAATTACATTATTGAGGTGGGGGGGAGGTGGGGTTGCCAGCTGCCTTTGCAACAGGCGTGTCACACACACCCGCCCTACACACACACACACACGCCCTACACACACCCGTTCCCCCCTCCCCCCCCCCCACACACACACACACCCACTCCCCCCTCCCCACCCGCCCCCCCCCCACACACACACACGCCTATACACACACACACACCCTACACACACACCCGCCCCCTACACCCCCACACACACACACACCCCACCCACCCTGCACACACACACCCCACCCACCCTACACACACACACCACACCACCCCACACACACCCGCTCCGCTCCCCCCTCCCCACACACACACACACACCACCCCCCCGCACACACACACATCCCACCCGCCCTACACATACACACACACCCGCCCTACACACACACACCCGCCCTACACACACACACCCGCCCTGCACACACCCGCACCCCTGCACATACCCGCACCCCCACACACACCCGCTCCCACTCCCCACACACACACACCCCACCCGCCCCATACACACACACAGACAGCCCATCCGCCCCATACTCACACACCCACCCCCTACCCCACACACACACACACCCCACCCGCCCTATACACACACACAGACCCCACCCACCCTACACACACACACACACACCCCACCCGCCCTATACACACACACACACACCCCACCCGCCCTATACACACACACACACCCCACCCGCCCTACACACACACACACCCCACCCGCCCCACACACACACACACACACACACACACACACAGAGGTTCTTAAATGGAACCTCTCTAGCTGCTCGATGGAAGAGGGTGGGAGGGAGTATAGCTGAGGTGGGAAGGGTCTTTGATTGGGTTGACTGCTTTCCCGTGGCAGTGGGATGTACAGATGGAGTAAATGGATGGAAGGCTGGTTTGCGTGATGGACTGGGCTGGGCCGTGTTCATGACTCTCTGTAGTTTCTCATGGTCCTGGGCAGAGTAGTTGCTATACCTCGCTGTGTCCAGGTCGCTTTCTACGGTGCACCTATAAAACATTGGGAAGAGTCCTTGTGGACACGCCGGATTTCCTTCACCTCCTGAAGAAGGAGAGATGTTGTTGACTGTCCCGTGGGTTGTGGGTGGCCCAGGACAGATTGTTGGTGATCGTCACTCTCAGGAACTTGATGCTTTTGGCCACCTCCACCTCAGCTCCATCGATGCAGACAGGAATGTGCCTTCCACTCCACTTCCTGAAGACAATGACCAGCTCCTTCGTTTTGCTAACGTTGATGGGGAGATTGTTGTCTTTACCCATGATGCTGAGCACTCTACCTCCTGTATTCAGTCTCACCGTTGTTGGAGATCTGACCTACGATGTTGGTGTTGTCAGCAAACTTGAAGATGGAGTTGGGGCGGAATTTGGCCACACCGTTGTGAGTGTGTAAGGATTATAGTAGGGGGCTGTGTACTCAGCGTTGTGAGGATTGTCACCTTTTCTTACTCACTGGGGGTGAGCAGCACATTTTGATAATTTCCAGTGACTTCCAGGTCCCCTTGAACGAATCTCCTTAACGCCCATGCACGTTCAGAGAGCCCAGATTGCGAATCTAACGATCTCCTAAGAGATTCCCATCTGGCCTGTCTACACCAGCCTAATGAGACACAGAAATAACACACAACAATGTGGGGTGTAGCCTTAGTTTAAAACTCCAACCACCCCCCTCCCCACACCATTTCATCACTGGGAGCAATATTAACATGGGTGCCCATAATGGGAGGGCTCTTCCGATCATATATTGTTGGGGGGGGGGGTAAAGGTAACGATGGGGGGGTGGGGAGGCTACCCAGTTGGTTTCTCTGGTTAGGCCCCAGCTCACTAATCACGTCCCTGCCGATGGGGGGGGGGAAGCAAAAAAAGATCAGGGACGCTCAACTGAGGTTTGTCAGAATTCCCTTTGCATTCACGGAATCTCGGATACACTGTAGCTGTAAGACTGGCCCTGAAATGCCAACGGAGCTGTGATACTGACAGCCCAGTGGGGAGTGGGGGGGAGTGGGGGGTGTCACTGTCCATTTCACATTGTGGCCATTTAAGGCAGCAACAATGTTGCCCTCGTGGGTCTGGGTGACAATGTAACAAAAGAAACGGATACTTTATTTCTGAGAGGGAAGGCCAAAAGTGAGTCCCGGCAGTGGTCGGTGCCCACTCACCTCTCATCGCCATGTCTGAGGAGGCAGAGAGTAAACCTGCAAATGAAGAGGGGTTTTTCACCGTTACCACCTCAGGTCCTCTGGTGAAAGGTAAGAGATGCTTCGGGCTTTCTGCTTCACAGGGAAGAGACTTGACCCCGTCTGCGGGAAGAGACCTTTGGAGAAGATTTGCAACTTCAGGCACCTCCCGGGTCCAAATGCTGCAGCTTACCTCCCCCCCCACCCCCCCCACCCCTCCATGCTCCGTCTCCCTCTCTCTCCCTGCCCATCCTTCTCCCTCTCACTCTCCCCCTCCCCCTCTCCCTTTCCCCCTCCCCTTCATGCTCCATCTCCCTCTCCCTCCCTCTCTCCCCTCTCCCTCGTCCTCACCCCCTCCCTCCCTCTCGCCCTCTCCCTCTCCCCCTGCCCCTCCCTCCCTCTCGCCCCCTGCCTCTCGCCACCACCCTCTCGCCCCCACCCTCTCCCCGCCCTCCCCACCCTCTCCCCGCCCTCCCCGCCCTCTCCCCCCGCCCTCTCCAACTCCCACTCTCCCTCTCCCCCTCCCCATCCCTCTCCCCCTCCCTCCCTCTCTCTCCCCTCCCCTCCCCTCCCCCTCCCATCTTCCTCTGCCCCACACCATCCCCCTCCCTCTCCCCCTCCCCTCCCTCTCCCTTGCCCTCACCCTCTCCCTATCCCCCCTCCCTCTCCCCTCCCTCTCCCTTGCCCTCACCCTCTCCCTATCCCCCCTTCCTCTCCCCTCCCTCTCTCCCCCTCCCCTCCCCTCCCTCACCCCTCTGTCTCCCTCTCCCTCTGTCCCACACCTTGCCTCTCCCTCTTCCCATTCCTCTTCCCTTCCCAATTCCCCTCCCCCGCTCTGTCCCCCTGTCCCTCTCCGTCTCCCCCTCCCTTTCCCCCCCCTCCCTCCACCTTGTTCCAGCCCGTTCTCACCTCGGAGCTTTGTCCTCCTCCTGCAAAGTGCCTCGAATTGTGCTGCGTTACAGGCGCTCCATGGATACAGGTTGTTGTTGTAGTACACTGCAATAAAGGCCCCAGACAACTGAACCCACAAGCCCCCTCCTGTTTTCCTCCATATGATTTAGTAGAGTCATACAGCATGGCAACAGACCCTTCGGTCCACCTCATCCGTGCTGACCAAATTTCCCAAACTAATCTATTCCCACTTGCCTGAGTTTAGGCCATATCCCTCTGAGCCCCTCTGTTCATATACCTATCCAAATGCCTTTTAAATATTGTAACTGCACAGCAACTACCACGTCCTCTGGTAGCTCATTCCACACACGAACCACTCCTTGTGTGAAAATGTTGCCACTCAGGTCCCTCTTAAATCTTTCTCCTCTCACCCTAAGAATATGCCCCTTCGTTTTGAACTGCCCATCTGTAGGGAAAAGACCCTTGCCACTCACCCTATCCGTGCCCCTCATGATTTTTTTCTATGAGGTGACCCCCTCCACCCCCTACTCTTCAACCAAAAAAAAAAGTCCCAGCCAATTCAGCTTCGCCGGATGATGAGAATGTCCTTGTAAATCTTTTCTGCGCCCTTTCCGGTTTAATAATATCCGGCCGATAGCAAGGCGGCCTGAACTGAACCTGGGTCCCCTCCAATGTCCTGTGCAACCTCAACATGATATCCCAGCTCCCAGTCCTCAATGACCAGAGCAAGGAGGGAAAGTGCGCCAAATGCCTCCTTAACCTGTAAGAATCGACGTTTCGGGCATGAGCGAACTGCCCGAAACATCGATTCTCCTGCTCCTCGGATGCTGCCTGACCTGCTGCGCTTTTCCAGCAACACATTTTCAGCTCTGATCTCCAGCATCTGCAGTCCTCACTTTGTCCTTAACCTGTAAGGCAACTTTCAAACAGCTGTGCTCCTAGGTCTCTCTGTTCGACAACACTGCCCAGGGCCCTACTTCACGCCAATCTGTGTTATTAAAAGATTCCTTCTCATCCTTTATGGCCTGTTTGTTCATCTATAAACCTCTTCAGTACAGAGCTTGCCTCCAGCCCTCCAATGTGGGAGCATGATCACCAATCTCTGGGCAAGTATTTCTATATCAAAACACGCCCCTGGAACAGGTGGTCCTTGATCCCAGGTCGCCTGGACCAGCAGGAGGGTCACTACCACTGTATCACAGAAGCCCTGACCCAAGTGCGTTCACCTAAGTAACCCTAATAGGTTTGAAGTTAAAAATCACACAACAGGTTTAATTGGAAGCACACTAGCTTTCGGAGCACTGCTCCTTCATCAGGTGATAGTGGAGGGCTCAATCCTAACACACAGGATTTATAGCAAAAATTTACAGTGTGATGTACCTGAAATTATACATTGAAAACTTGATTGTATGTTAAGTCTTTCATCTGTTAGAATACAGTGATAGTTTCACTTCTTTCATGTGTAAATCACAAAACCTTTTTTTAAATAGTTACATTCTCAGGTTAGCTGTTAACAATGGTGTTAGCTAGACAATATGTTGAAGGTGTTGCACCACCCCCACCCCCCCCACCCCCCCCACCGCCCCCCGCCCCCACCATGTTCTCTGTCTATGCCATGATGTTTAGATTGATTCTAATCTAAAAAGTGTGATAGTGGAGTTCTACATGAATGTATGCAGTTGCAGTTTTTGAGCAAAGTACACTGTAACTCTGCAAGTACAAATTCACCCCATAAAATATATGTGTGCATGTGGGTCTTTGTCTGTCTCTGTGTGTGTCTGTCTGGGGTGGGGTTTGTGAGTGTGAGAAAGTGTGTGTGTGTAGTGAGTGCAGAGTGTCTTAAGTCTGTGAGGGGGTGTAAGTGTGAGTGTGGGAGTGTGTGTGACTGTAAGTGTGTGTGTGGGTGTCTGTGTGCACGTCTGTGTATATGTATGTCCATGTGTATGTGTGTATAGAAGTGCCTCTGTGTGTGTGTGTAGGAGTGTCTGTGTGTGTATGTGTGTGTGTGTAGTGCAATGGTGATCACCTGTAACGTGACATGAACCCAAGGGCCCAATTGAGGCCCTCCCTATGGGTACCGAACTTAGCTATCAGCCTCTGCTCAGCCACTTTTCACTGCTCCCGGTCCCGAAGTCAGCCTTGAAGGATGCACCACATCCACGAGCATCCACTCCCTCCACCACCGATGCTCAGTAGCAGCAGAGTGTACCACCTACGAGATGCACTACAGCAACTCAGCAAAGATCCTCAGACAGCACCTTCCAATCTAGACCACTTCATCTCGAAGGACAAGGGCTACAGATACCACCAGCTGCAAATTCCCCTCCAGGCCACTCACCCCCCTGACTTGGGAATATATCGCCGTTCCTTCACTGTCGCTGGGTCAAAATCCTGGAATTCCCTCCCTCAGGGCATTGTGGGTCAACCCACAGCAGGTGGACCGCAGCGGTTCAAGATGGCAGCTCACCCCCCACCACCTTCTCAAGGGGGCAACTAGGGACCGGGCGATAAACACTGGCCTCAGCTAGTCACACTCACACCCTGCGAGTGAGACATTGTCTGAGAAATACTGAGAGTCACAAGTGCAGCAAAAGTGAGCATGTTCTTATCTCTATTTACACAGGACCTTTGGTGGATTTGGACAAGATTAAAAGCTTGCTTGATCATTCGAAAGGTAAGGGATACCTTATCGCATTTGCCTCGAAATAATGTATTGCTGCTGTAACAATGCCACTTGTGGTTCATTTCGTTTTAGGCCCCATGTTAGCTTCAGTTTGCAATCTGTTAGATGACAGGGAAAGATGTGGGATGGCTCAGTCAGCTGTGCGATGGGCCGAACAACCTCCTTCTATGCTAAGGATCAAATGAAACACCTTGAATGACGTGGCACAAAACAGAGAGAAATCCTACAGTCCAACACCTGAAACTCAAAAGCAAACAGCAGCTTCAACTTCCAGCCCAGCTTTGCATGAAAAACATGAATGTAGGTGTCTGTGTCCCTGTCACCTCTATCAGAGTGGAGGAAGGGAAGGTTTTAACCTAAGTCACCCTCAGGGACAATGTGGGGAGTGTCCCATTGTTGGTTTTATTGCACCCTTCTGCCTGACCCCCCTACCACTTTTCCTGCCCGTACAATTTGCTCCTGCAATGGATCTGCCAGCGTCCTTCCCCCGACCGGTTAAAGCCAGTCTTGCAAAGTTCTAAGTGTCGGGTGCGGTGCGTGTGAAATAGTGCGTTTTAACGATCCAATTCCCAATCCCCCGATAACAGCCCCTGGCTACTGAACTGAGAAAGCTTGGCTACTTTTGAGACACACCGTGGGATGGTTTCTCTGGGGTGGGGGCTGTGCAAAGTGGAGGGAGGATTCGGAAGGGTGCCCTTTGTTCTTGATTATCTGCAGTGACAAATTGTGTTCATCTGTTTTTCTCCCTCAGAGCCCACATCCCTGCATGACATGCGTGAGTGACAGCATTAATATGTACAAAAGAGGTGACCCGGTACAAGTTCTTAAAGTAAAAGTTCTGTGATGTTGTTAGTGATAAAATGCCTCCAACCCATGGGTAAGATCAGAATGAGGCTTGGAACTGTTCATTACAAAGTAATCACTGATGAAACCAACCAGGGCTATTTATATCTGGATCAAACGTGGAGAAACTCTGCCGAACAAGTGGCTAGCACTGCTGCCTCATAGTGCCAGGGACCTGGGTTTGATTCCAGTCTTGCAGGGTAGTGAAGATGGCATTTGGTGCACTCGCCTTTATGGGTCAGTGCATTAAGTACAGGAGTTGGGAGGTCATGTTGTAGCTGTACAGAACATTGGTTAGGCCACTTTTGGAATTCTGCGTTCAATTCTGGTCTCCCGGCTCGAGGATGTCGTGAAAGGGTGCAGAAAATGTTTCCAAAGATATTGCTGGGATTGGAGGGTTTGAGCTGCAGGGAGAGGCTGAATAGGCTGGGGCTGTTTTCCCTGGAGCACCAGAGACTGAGGGGTGACCTTATAGAGGTTTATAAAATCATGAGGGGTGGGGTTGGGTGACTAGACAAGGTCTTGGGTAGGGGAGTGCAAAACTGGAGGGAATAGGCTTAAGGTGAGAGGGAATGATTTAAAAGAGACCTAAGGTGCAACTGTTTCTCACAGAGGGTGGTATGTGTTTGGAATGAGCTGCCAGAGGAAGTGGTGGAGGCTGGTATGATCACAGCATTTAAAAGGCATCTGGATGGGTATATGAATAGGAAGCGTTTGGAGGGATGTGGGCCAAGTGCTGGCAAATGGGACTAGATTAATTGAGGATATCTGGTCAGCATGGATGAGTTGGGTCAAAGAGTCTGTTTCCGTGCTCTACATCTCTTTGACTATGACTCGATGACTGTCTGTGTGGAGTTTGCACATTCTCTGTGTCTGCGTGGGTTTCCTCCGAGTGCTACGGTTTTCTCCCACAGTCCAAAGGTGTGCAGGTCAGGAGGACTGGCCACGGGAAATTGCTCATAGTGTCGGCTAGGTGGGTTAGCCATGGGGAACTGTGGGCTTGTGGGGCTTGGGGAGCTGAGACTGGGTGAGATAATCTTTGGAGAGTCAGTATGGACTTGAGAAAAAACGTAATCATGGTGGGCACACACTGTCTGCAGGAGCAAGTTTTAATTTTGTGTTTTGTAATTGTCGGTTTCCGAAATATTAACTTCAATGTGTTGAGCAATATTAAGGGGGATCTCCCACGTTGAGAATCGTTGTTCATGATTTATGATTAATGCATCATTCATTCATTTTTCAGATTTGGAAACACTCAGTGAAATATTTGGTACGTATTGGTCACGAGAATGACTGGGTTTCAAAACTTCATTGAGCCAATGTATGTAGCTTTGACCATTAATCACCCCACGGGCGATCATGTGACAAAAACCATGGACATTTCTTCATTGCTCAGTAAAGAAAGAGGCAGTGCTTCAACTGCCCAAAATGATTCACAACTGGCAAGATCCACTTTGTGTTAGAGCAACGTGGCAACTAATTGTCTTACAAAAACAAAAGGGGAGTGCATAATGTTGTTCACTCTTGGGGTACGTCTGCTGATGACTGAGCCAGCATTTATGCCTGGTCTCTAAACATTATGGACTGCAGCTGTTCTAGAAAAAGGCGACCCCTCTCCTGAGCAAACTGGGGACCGACCAATCAATCCTGGCTCAGCCTGCGACGGGTACATTCTACGGCCGAACCAATCTTGACCCACTTAAACATGGCGGGGGGGGGGTGTCAATGGTACCGAGAATGGATGCACCTTTGTTTGGTCATGTCCTGGGAAGTTGCAGAGTTGGGGCAGATTGTTGGAGCCCAGATATAGATCAGCCACAAGGGAGGTGAAACAGAATCTCTGCAGTGGGGAGTCAGGCCATTCGGCCCATCCAGTCCACAACCACCCTCTGAAATGGGTCCCACCCCAGCAACCCATACCTGTAACCCTGCACTTTCCGTGGCATAATGCACCCAGCCGGCACAGCCCTGAACACGGCGGGGGCAAGTTAGGCACAGCCAATCCACCCTAACCTGCCCGTCTTTGGACTGTGGGTGGAAACCAGAGCACCCGGGGAGAACGTGCAAACTCCTTGAATGGCAGACCATATTTTCTAAAGGCCATTTTACAAAGTTGCACAAGGGCTAAACCTACCAGACCCACTCTATTTCCTCTGACCTTGATGCTCGACCTCCCAGCCCCTTTTCCTCCTGAATCCTGCAATCGGATATTTGGCCCTTGTGTTTTCAATCAGAGCCGTTAGGCTCCACGTATGCATTTCCCAGGGGGCATTGCAAAAGTATCAATCAATGCCCGACTTTGCGCTCAGCTATTTTCTCCAGCCAGAGAGGCAGAGGCAGTTCTTGGCTCCCTCCCTGTGCACTTCCTGTAAAGAGTCAAGGGTTATAGATCATAGAATCCCCACAGTGTGCAAACAGGCCATTTGGTCGAACAAGTCCACACTGACCCTCCCATTCCCTTACCCTATTACTCTACATTTACCCCTAACCTAGCCTACACATCCCTGAATACTATGGGCAATTTAGCATGGCCCAATTCACCTAACCTGTACTTAGAGTCATAAAGATGTACAGCACAGAAACAGACCTTTAGGTCCAATTCCTTGTTGTACATCTCTATGACTCAATATGCAGGGTTAGGTGAATTGACCGTGCTAAATTGCCCATAGTATTCAGGTATGTAGGTTAGGTTAGGGGTAAATGTCTTTGGATTGTGTGGGAGGAAACCGGAGCACCCGCACGCAGACTCGGGGAGAACGTGCAAACTCCACACAGACAGTCGCCCTCAGTGGGAATCGAACCCGGGTCGAACCTGGAACTGTGAGGCAGCAGTGCTAACCACTGAGCCACCGTGATGCCCCACAACCCTTTCTTTGATCATTTTTGTACTTGCCATAGCACAGCAAGAGTTTCATCGTGCCCGCCAACGTTTTCGAGATGACTCAACTCACTATTTCCTTCTTGCCTTGCAGAGTCTATGCATCCTGATTCTGATCCTGATAAAGGTGTAGTATCCATAAACTAATTGAGGAGTGGGGGGTTGGGGGGTTGGGGGGGGGGGGGAGTACTTGAGGGCACATTACAGTGAAGAGCCCCATGCACCCTGATTGGCTGTAGTTAAGGAATGATGTGCTGACCCATATGGATAGGAAGGAATGTTCTCTCATTTTCCCTCTCTTGCCCCACCTCCCCCACCCACCCTCACCTCCTGCCCCCACCCACCCCATCCTGCCACTCCAACTCCATCTCTTCTTGTTAAATGAAGGTTGGGCAGTTGCAGTGAAACCACTTGAAAAAAGGGTATTGGGCGATGGTAGAATCCCATCGTTTGACAAATTTAAAAGGGTGCCCCTTTTGTCTTCTGGGCAGAGCATCAATACAATGTGGTTCAATCTGCCTGAATTGTTATAAAGTTGCAGACTGCTAGAGAAACTCAACAGATCTGGCAGCATCTGTGGGGAGAGAAACAGAGGTAGCGTTTGGATTCCAATTTGACTCTTTGAAGCCAAAAGGTTAATACTAACACTTGCTCTCATCATTAATGCTACCAGACGTGTAGGCTTTCTCCAGCACTTTCTGATCTGATTTCAGATCTTGAGCATTCACATTATTTTATCTTTCTGGATTGTTATTATTTTCACCAGTGTATTCTAAGTCATCTGAACATAGTATACTTAGAGTCATAAAGATGTACAACACGGGAACAGACCCTTCAGTCCAACTCGTCCATGCCCACCAGATATCCCAACCTAATCTAGTGACATTTGCCAGCACTTGGCCCATATCCCTCTAAACTCTTCCTATTCATATAACCATCCATTTTAAATGCTGTAATTGTACCAGCCTCCACCACTTCCTCTGGCAGCTCAATCCATACACGTACCACCCTCTGTGTGAAAAAGTTGCGCCTTAAGTCCCTTTAAATTCTTTTCTCTCTCACCCTAAATCTATGCCCTCCAGTTCTGGCCTCCCCCACCCCAGGGGAAAAACCTTGTCTATTTATCCTATCCATGTCCCTCATGACTTCGTAAACCTCTATAAGGTCACCCCCCAGCCTCCGACGCTCCAGAGAAAACAGCCCCAGCCTGTTCAGCCTCTCCCTATAGCTCAAACCCTCCAACCCTGGCAACATTCTTGTAAATCTTTTCTGAACTCTTTCAAGTTTAACTTTCCTATAGCAGGGAGACCAGAATTGCCTGTGGTATTCCAAAAGTGGCCTAAAACCAATGACCTGTACAGCTGCGACATGACCTCCCAACTCCTATACTCAATGCACTGACCAATAAATGCAAGTGGATCAAGCGCCTTCTTCACTATCCGATCTGCCTGCGTCTCCACTTTCAAGGAATAACGAACCTGCACTCCAAGGTCTCTTTGTCCGGTAACACCCTCCTGAACCTTACAATGAGATATAACTCCTGGTGAACTCCATCTGCCACTTCAGATTCTTTGTCACTCTGTGCCCTCCCAACTATTTTTGTATGATCAGCAAATTTGGATTTATTCCGCTTGGCCCCCCCAGCAAATAATTGACACCCGCGTGACAACATTCGTTACAACTTCCTAACTTGAAAAAGACACAGGAATTTCAACTCCTTGTCTTCTGTACATTAACTAATCCTCAATCCATGTTAATATATTATCCCCTCAACATTGTGAGCTCTGACCTTTGCAATAGCCTTTCATGTAACACGTTGTCAAACGGCTTGCGCAAATAGAGAGATAAATATTAGCCAGACCACCCAGATAACTCCCTTGGTCAGCTTCAAAACAGCACGGTGGGATCAGTTAGGTCCATTTGAGAGGGTAAGGAAGCCCTCAGCACCTCATCTCATCCAAAAATGTCATTGCAAGTAAGAGTCCGAGTTGGTTCCTGGTGAGTTTCACTGTTTCATAACACGTCCCGTTTCGTTTAGGACAGAATTGATGATTTTGGGGTCTCTGAGCACCAATGGCTCTTCCACTGAGCAAAATAAATATCATTGTCCTAATCTTCCTGTTGAGTTAAATGGAGATCATTGACTGTAAGGTTGACATGTGGAGACTAAATGTAATCTTTGTTTTATTGTCTTTCAGCAAAAGCAAAGGAGCCACTTACAGAGAAAGGTAGATGGCTTTCCTAACTTCTAATTGCACCCCAGCCTTTCCAAGACCAGCAACAACTTGTCAACACAGATATCAGTCTGGAGAGTGCGTGATCTCTACCTGTACATAACAATAGGAGTAGGCTATTTGGCCCTTCGGATACAGGCTCAGTTCATCCAATCTCGTCTTGTAGGACAGTCCTACCAGCCTCATTCTCAACCCAGCAAACTCCAACCACCCTCTCTGTAAGGCAAGTATATCCTTCCTTCAATATGGAGATCAAAACTGCACACAATACTCCAGGTGTGGTCACACCAAGGCCCTTGTATAACTGCAATGAGGTATCCCCACTTCTGAACTCAAATCCTCTTGTGATGAAGACAAAGATAACATTTGCCTTCAGGTACAGTTGCATCCAGATGTCACCACTGTTCCTTGGTAGGAAGCAAAATACCTGGAGGTGACTGATCGATAAATTCCACGCCCAGAGATGACAAAGTCCCACCATTGCAGGGGATATGTCTTTGGTCAATTTTGCAAATGGCGAGCATGTTTTATAATTGGATGAGTTTCAACCATTCCAGGCTTTGATGTCTGCAAAATGTTGTTTCAGCAAATAAATGTGACGCCAGCAGAGACATTGGCAACAAAACTCTCCACGACAGTCTCCCAGGAAGCTGACGGTAATGAACGCAAGTCTGACCAGACAGCCTCACTTTTGAATAGCAGCGTTTCAGAAGAGGGTTTTGTTATTTAATCAGAGTTCCGCAACAACTGACAGCCAATGTCTGTTTTCCTCATTCTCCCTGGAGAGTGGAGCCTGTCGTGGCTGGATGGGCCAGCTAATAGGGATGTGCAGAACCCAGATGCTCAGCTTCTGCTGAAGGTAGAAATCTCCAGGCCCCTCCTCACATGGAGCGGTCATGTTTGCTTCAAGAACACTCACAGGAAGAGCCAACCTTCATGGGAAAATGATTGTGAGATCAGAGCCACAGGGACGGTGGCAGAGTCTGTAGAATCAAACACCCATCAGGCAGTGGGTTGGGTGGTTTTAAAAACAGCATCAGGAAAACTCTGACTGCACAGGAACACAGGACTTCACAAGCAAAGGTAGGCCATTCAGGCCATCAGTGCCATTTCTTGGGCTGATGTAGCTGTGGTCTCAGCTGCACTTTCCTGGCTACAACCTCCCTAATTTTTGACTCCCTTGTCCATGAAAATACATATATATCATGTGTGAGAAATATATGAAAATAACCTCTAACTCGACCTTGAATCGATTTAAGTATCCACCACATTCTGAGGAAGACAACAACACCCTCTAATGAGCCTCACAGAGAAAAGGTTTCTGGATGTAGGTTTGCTCGCTGAGCTGGAAGGTTCATTTTCTTTCAGACGTTTCGTCACCATACTAGGTAGCATTGTCAGTGAGCCTCTGGACAAAGCACTGCTGATGATCTCTGCTTTTTTTTTATTATCACCAACCCAAGGAAACCCAAACATATAAACAGAAAGCGGGAATCATCAGCATTGCTTCATCCAGAGGCTTACTGATGATGTTACCTGGAATGGTGACGAAACGTCTGAAAACGAACCTTCCAGCTCAGTGAGCAAACTTACATCCAGAACCTCAACCTGAGCTACAAACCTTCTCAAAACTCACTAGAAAAGGTTTCTCCTTGTCTCTCCCTCTCTCTCTCTCCCCCATCTATCTTTCTATCTCTCTCTCTACAAAGAGAAATGTCTTAATCTGAAACCGTGTGCCATAATTTTATTCTCCCTCACAGCGAGAAATGAGAATCTGCTCCATCCAATCTGCTCAAGACGGCAAATATGGTGTCCCGTTGACTCCTTTGGTTAGGTTTAACTGATTCAGCACACATTGCAGACATCATTTTCAGTTTGCATTATGCTACTGATGGGTTTATCCACCAGACTCCTGGAGCAATTAATTGAAAAGTCATCCTTATTTTGCCTTCCAGAGCTTCAAGATCTGCTGACAAAGGGAGGTGAGTAATCCAACAGCGGCAGGTTGTGCATGTGAATGCGGCAGTGAACTCTAGGGGGTGACATTCAGTTATCGTGCCACCAGGTAAGCTCTGACAAGATTGGACATAGGAACAGAAGTGGCTAATTTGGCTCATTAACCCTATTCCATCGATCAATCATTGCCGGGCACCTGTCGCAGTCTCACTGTGCTTTCCAGGCTGAACCTGATGACCCTCAACTACCAAGCACAGTGGCCTCAGGGGTTAGCACTGCTGCCACACAACGCCTCGGGACTTAGGTTCGATCCCAGCCTCGAGCGACTGGCTGTGTAGAGTTTGCACTTTCTCCCTGTGTCTGCATGGAGTTCCATCCGGGTGCTCCAGTTTCTTCCCACAGTCCAAAGGTGTGCAGGTTAAGGTGGATTGGCCCATGCTAAATTGTCCTGGTGTATCCAGGGATGTGCAGGTTGGGTGGATTAGCCACAAGGGAATGCCGGGTTACAGGGACAGGATGTGTCTGTGTGGGATGTTCTTCGGCGGGTCAGTGAAGACTTGATGGCCTGCTTCCACATTCTCCGATGAGCGAAAAATATATTCTTGAATCCATGTGAGGTCTCAACCTTCACGATCTTCTGGAGAAGGGAATTCCACAATTTAACACCATTCCATGGGAGAAGGGTCTCCATACCTCTTGTTCTTAAACCATGTCTCCTAGTTCTAGTCTCTCCCACAAGAGGTAACATTCTCTTGATATCTACCCTCTCCAATCCCCACAGGCAAGTGCGTTCCAGACATGGGACACTGGTGAATTATCGTCACACTCAGGATCAGAAATAGAATATGTTCCAAACTCTTGGGCTTTTGATCTAAGGTAGTCAACCTTTGACCCAGTCAGAAATTCAGGAGGGGCGGGGGAGGGTTCTTCACTGATGGAGTGGTGGAAATGTAGGAACTCATTACCATAGGCAACTGTTGGAGATGAATGGCACTCCCTCAGTACTGACCCTCTGACAATGCAGCACTCCCTCAGTACTGACTCTCTGATAGTGCAGCACTCCCTCAGCACTGACCCTCTGACAGTGCGGCACTCCCTCAGTACTGACCCTCTGACAGTGCGGCACACCCTCAGTACTGACCCTCTGACAGTGCTGCACTCCCTCAGTACTGACCCTCTGACAGTGTGACACTCCCTCAGTACTGACCCTCTGACAGTGCGGTTCTCCCTCAGTACTGACCCTCTGACAGTGCGGCACACCCTCAGTACTGACCCTCTGACAGTGCTGCACTCCCTCAGTACTGACCCTCTGACAGTGTGACACTCCCTCAGTACTGACCCTCTGACAGTGCGGTTCTCCCTCAGTACTGACCCTCTGACAATGTGGCGCTCCCTCAAAACTGACCTTCAGACAGTGCAGCACTCCCTCAGTACTGACCCTCTGACAGGGCAGCGCTCCCTCAGTACTGACCCTCTGTCAGTGCGGTACTCCCTCAGTACTGACCCTGTGACAGTGCGGCACTGCCTCAGTACTGACTCTCTGACAGTGTGGCACTCCCTCAGTACTGACCCTCTAACAGTGCGGCACTCCCTCAGTACTGCCCCTCTGACAGTGCGGTACTCCCTCAGTACTGACCCTCTGACAGTGTGACACTCCCTCAGTACTGACTCTCTGATAGTGCTACACTACATCAGTACTGACCCTGTGACAGTGTGACACTCCCTCAGTACTGACCCTCTGACACTGCAGCACTCCCTCAGTACTGACCCTGTGACAGTGCGGCACTGCCTCAGTACTGACCCTCTGACAGTGTGACACTCCCTCAGTGCTGACTCTCTGACAGTGCTACACTCCCTCAGTACTGACCCTCTGACAGTGTGACACTCCCTCAGTACTGACCCTCTGACACTGCGGCACTCCCTCAGTACTGACCCTGTGACAGTGCGGCACTGCCTCAGTACTGACCCTCTGACAGTGTGACACTCCCTCAGTGCTGACTCTCTGACAGTGCTACACTCCCTCAGTACTGACCCTCTGACAGTGTGGCACTCCCTCAGTACTGACCCTCTAACAGTGCGGCACTTCCTCAGTACTGACCCTCTGACAGTGCGGTACTCCCTCAGTACTGACCCTCTGACAGTGTGACACTCCCTCAGTACTGACTCTCTGACAGTGCTACACTACATCAGTACTGACCCTCTGACAGTGTGACACTCCCTCAGTACTGACCCTCTGACACTGCAGCACTCCCTCAGTACTGACCCTGTGACAGTGCGGCACTGCCTCAGTACTGACTCTCTGACAGTGCTATACTACATCAGTACTGACCCTCTGACAGTGTGACACTCCCTCAGTACTGACCCTCTGACAGTGCAGCACTCCCTCAGTACTGACCCTCTGACAGTGTGGCACTCCCTCAGTACTGACCCTCTAACAGTGCGGCACTCCCTCAGTACTGCCCCTCTGACAGTGCGGTACTCCCTCAGTACTGACCCTCTGACAGTGTGACACTCCCTCAGTACTGACTCTCTGACAGTGCTACACTACATCAGTACTGACCCTCTGACAGTGTGACACTCCCTCAGTACTGACCCTCTGACACTGCAGCACTCCCTCAGTACTGACCCTGTGACAGTGCGGCACTGCCTCAGTACTGACCCTCTGACAGTGTGACACTCCCTCAGTACTGACTCTCTGACAGTGCTACACTCCCTCAGTACTGACCCTCTGACAGTGCAGCACTCCCTCAGTACTGACCCTCTAACAGTGCGGCACTTCCTCAGTACTGACCCTCTGACAGTGCGGTACTCCCTCAGTACTGACCCTCTGACAGTGCAGCACTCCCTCAGTACTGACCCTCCGACAGTGCGGCACTCCCTCAATACTGACTCTCTGACAGTGCGGTACTCCCTCAGTCCTGACCCTTGACACTCACTACACTGGATTTTGTATTCAACTCTCTGGAGAAGGACTTGTCCACATGATCTCCTGAGCCATTGTAAGGATGCTAACCTCTGTGCCTGGACTGACATAGTATGTAAGTGTGATACATACAGACCTTTCAGTCTCCAATGCTGCAAACAATGGTCAGAAATTATTTTTTTGTGAGGTGCCATATATTCTATGATGAATAATTCTGAAATATCTGGCTGGAGGAGGAACTTTGAGTGAGTTGGCAAGTCTCTTGGATTGACGGTCCTCTATTTTTTGTTTTACAGAACAGAAATGGAAGGGCTTGGATCTTGGTAAAGTAATCCACAAGATGTAACAGAATCTGAATAAGCCGGAGGTCCCATGTGGATTGGTATAATCTATCAGAAGTTCAGTCCATGGTTTAACACACGCCAACATTCAATGTTACACAATCACAAATGGATACTTCTCCTACCTGCACACACCTGAGTAACATCTAGATGGAGATATATCTTGGCTCATTGCCAGGGACAGTTGCAATCACATTTGTCATTATCAATATTCGATTCCATTACAATATCTCAGGCGACCCCTGGAAATGCTACCTCTCCAAGGCTAATTTCTAACCTGTAGTGTCACTTAACTGTCTGATTATAGTTGAAACGAAAGGGACACGCTATCAGGACACAATTGCAAGAAAACCAAATTACACGGAGAACAACAATTTAAAAATCACACCACACCAGGTTACAGTCCAACAGGCTTATTTGGAAGCACTAGCTTTTAGAGCGCTGCTCCTTCACCAGGTGGTTGTGGAGAATAAGATTGTCAGACACAGAATTTATAGCTCCACAGCCACCTGATGAAGGAGCAGTGCTCCGAAAGCTAGTGCTTCCAAATAAACTTGTTAGATTATAATCTGATATTGTGTGATTTTTTTTTAACTTTGTCCAACACCAGCACCTCCAAACCCTAACAACAATTTATATATTTTTTCTTTTTTTCTTCTTTTAAACCTCCACACTACCGCCTAACTGCAGTAGTGTTTATTTTTCCCCAGCCCCCATGGTGTGTGTATGTGTAGGTGTGAGACACAGTGAGAGACACAAGGGGAACAACAATTTATACTGTGTGGGAGGAGGGTGCTGATTGGTTTACTAGTGGATGCTGATTGGTTGAGACATTGCCCTGGAGAAAGGAGCAGCCAATAGTTACCCTGCAGCATTTCTTTTTCAGATGAGAAAGGCATTTTGTATGGGCGTGTTCTTATGATTATACTGAGGCAAAAATACTTCATTTAATATATGTTTATTGTTACGCAGAGAGTATTCTGTCTTGATTTAGACTTAGTGAATATATGCCAAACTTTTATAGAGCTCTGGTTAGGTCACACATAGAACATTGCAAGCTGTTCTGTTCAGTGCTTCCCGCCCCGTTAGGAAGGTAATGGGTTCCCTTCACACTGTATAGATGTGAAGGGAACTCCAGAACGGTTGCAAGGATGACATGACCTGACAGATATTGGTGCTATTTTCTTTCAGATGAAAGAAGTTGAGATTTGATGGGCTGCAGTGGGGGTGGGGGGGAGTGGTGCAGAATTCTCACAGATTGGGATAAGGTGGACAATGAGCCAGTGATAGGAGGATGAAGGGGCACAGGTGTGTGTACGAGAGAGATGTAGGGGGTATATAAGGGAGAGGTTTTTTTTTAGCAGAGCAAGTGGTAGCCCACTTCACAGGTGGGCAGTGGAAGGGGGAAAGGCGTTTTGGTTTAAAAGGAAGTTGACTGGGTACACAGGAATAAATTTGAAGGGCTGAGGAGATAAGGACTGAGGATATATGGGCCTGATTGAATCAGTCTACAGGGAACTGGCATTCAATTGATGGACTGAATGGCCTCCGCCCCATGTCATAATAACCCTTTGTGCTTTTGTTAACAGTAACCAGGTTATATCGAGCGGAGGCAGGTAAGAGCAATCAAACTCCCTGAAAGCATAAAATTTCATAAATAAAGGGCATTTTGAGGGTTTTTAAAAAAAAGTTTCGATGTTGCTCGTTTACCTCACATGGAGATGACTTTCAGAATGAGGAGCAAATCTCAACTTTAAAATCATACCGTGCTCATTTGTGTCTGTGGGACCCACCTTCTGGCATTCCTTGGCCAGGGGTTGGGATTTAAGGAGTGTCTTTATGGGAGGAAGACGAGGTCAAGATGCACAGAGGAGTAGGGAAGGAATTCCAGAATCTTGGCTGCTAAAGGCTTGGCCATCAAACGGCAGGCAGTTAGGATTGGTGACCCACAAGTGTCCAGTTTCCCATTTGGTGGATAAAATAACTCAATTTCTGCTCTTTACGTAAGAATTCCTGATTTTGCCGCGTGCATGGCTTAGTTATGGGGAATACAGCATTAAGGAATGGGGGCGGGTCTGAGTGGGATTTGGAGGGTTGGTGCGCTCTTGACAGGCCAAATGGTAGGGATTCAGCAACTTTTCACTGGGGACACACAGTGGCCCAGAAAGTAGTTATAATTTCACGGAGGTCTCCCCCATCCCACACTGCCTCCCGCCCCTGGTCCCACAGAGGAAATCCGTTTCCTCGATTCATTTCCTCCACTCCCTCAGTGCTAGACGGGGCAGAGTTCAGCCGACTCCCTTGCTTAGCTCCCCATTCCATCCCTCTCCACGGCTGCAAGCCTGAGATTAAAACACACCTCGGTATCACACTGACATTTGTGACATCTTGTAGATCCCCCTTCTCCACCTCCATAACGGTCATTTAAAGTTACCAACAATACCTGGAGACTTGACGATTCTAATGAGGTCCTGGCTGGTCTCCCACCTTCTAACTTTGAGGTCATCCATACCTCTATGGACCTAACTCTTGCGTTAAGTCCCTCTGTCACCCTTGTGGCTCCAGTGGCTACTGGCCAAGCATCATTTTGAAACTAAAATTCTCACTCTTGTCTTCAAATCCCTTCATGGCCCCGAATGTCCCTCCTCCAATCCCTTTGGGAAACCTCCACTAATCTAATTCTGGCCCACTGTGCGTCCTCAGTGACGATTCACAGAATCCCCACAGCACGGAAGCAGGCCATTCAGCCCATCAAGACCACATCGACCCTCCGAAGAGCATCCCACCTAGAACTGTCCCATCCCTTAGCCCTGCATTTCCCATGGCTAACCCACCCAGCATGTCACGGACACAACGGGACAATTTAGCACGGCCAATCCACCCTAACCTGGACTGTGGGAGGAAACCGGAGCACCCGGAGGAAACCCACGCAGACACGGGGGAGAATGTGCAAACTCCACACAAACAGTTGCCTGAGGGTGGAATCGAACCTGGGTCCCTGGCGCTGTGAGGCAGCAGTGCTATCCACTGAGCCACTGTGCTGCCATCCTGGAAATTGTAGGCTGTACCTTCACCTCTGGAACTTTTTCCCTCTCCGGCTCTCTACCTCACTCTCTTAAAGCCCATCTCTGTGACCAAGTAATTGCCCACCTAGTCTAACAACTCTTTAATGTGGCTCAGTTGTGTGTTATACCTTTTCTGCAGAGCACTTTGGCACATTTCAATATCGTGAAAGGGCAGCAGAATTATATTGCTTTATTTTAATCATTGTCAAGACCACCTCCTAATATTGCAGATTCAAAGGAGTTTAAGCCCTTCAGTGAAATTTGTTCTTTGGCTTAACACAGCGACATAGTTGTTAGCACTGTTTCCTCACAGCACCAGGGTCCCAGGTTCGGATTCCAGCCTCAGGTGACTCTGTGGAGTTTGCACATTCTCCCCGTGTCTGCGTGGGTTTCCTCTGGGTGCTCCGGTTTCCTCCCACAGTCCAAGGATGTGTAGGTTTGGAGGATTAGCCAGGGGATATTTCCCATAGTACACAGGGATGTGTAGGTTAGGTGGGTTAATCTTTGGAAGTTCAGGTATGGCGGAGGTTTGGGGGGGGGTTAGGTGTAGTGAGTCCGGGCGGGATGCTGTTCAGAGGGTCGATGTGTACTCAATGGGCTGATTAACCTGCTTCCACATCTTCTGTGATTCTAACAGTGAAAAGGAGGCTTCCTGTATTTTAAACCTGTTGTAATAACTCAGGAAACCCGACTGGATTGGAACTCATTTACTGATCACCATAGTAGAGCCAATATTCCTGGCTAATATATGGACCGGTCTTAGCCTGGGACAGGTAGTTCTGCTTTACAAAAGGCTCAGGTGATGAGTTCCTTTTGAACAGGCCATTACTTGTTACCAAGGGAACTCTTATTCAACGAGCTTCACAAGGAAGATTAATGAGTGATTCCCATGGGCCCTGTAGGGGTGATCACGCCAATACACGTTCCCCCACCCCTATTGTACCCCGTTTTGTTGGGAAACAGATAAGGATTAATTGTTCATTGATTTGCAGCATTGAGAGCACTCCTGGAGTACCATCTGGAAAGAGGTGAGAATGAAAACGCTTAATTTTTTAAAAAATCATTACATGCGTACTCGTAAACTAAATTTAGAAGCGTCCAGTCAACGACACTAATATTAATTTCCTGTTTTTGTCACCTTGGGGTTGATCTGTCTTCCACCAACGTGTCATGACTCTTTATCCCATTCACCTGCTCAAACTCACTTCAGCGTGGCTGAAAATGCTTTTCCGTGAGGATTGGGTTTGGGACTTTTACTGGAGCTTGGAGTTAGGGAGGACTGCCAGAGTCCCAATGAAAGGCTCCGACCTGAAACGTCGACCCCCCCCCCCCCCCCCACCCCCGCACCACCCCCGCACCCCTCCGGGTGCTGTTCGGCCTGCTGTGCTTTTTCTCCAGCTCCACGCTTTATCGACACTCACTGCAGCTTGCCAACAATTTGGGCTGTGGAATCAAAAAGCAGAGTTTCTCAGTTCGCGAACTGAGAGAGGCTCCCACAGGGAACGGCGACAAATTCGTGGACTCACTGAATACAGAAGAGGCCCATTACCGATGGGGAAACCACTCTACGTCCACACCAGTTCCACTCTCCCAGACTAGCCCAGAGCCATGACACATCAAATGCTCATCCAAGTACTTTTTAAAGGTTGTGAGGTTTCCCACCTCCACTACCCTCCCAGGCAGCACGTTCCAGACACCCCCACCCCACCACCCTCCTGGTGAAAAATAGTTTCTTCAAATCTGACTACACCTTGCGTCTTCAAATTATGTCCCCTTGTTATTGACCTTTCAGCTAAAGGCAGCAGCTGTTTCATTCCCTCCCTGACAAGGTTCCTCTCATGCACCTCTATCTGGTCCCCCGTCAACCTTCTCTGCTCCAAACAAAATAGCCCCAGTTTAATCCAGCCTCTCGTCATCGCTGCAATGCTCCATCCCCAACAACACCCTGGTGAGTCTCCTCTGCAACCTCTCCAGTTCGATCACCTCCTTCCTGTCGAGTGGCGACCAGAACTGCCCACAGTCCTCCAGCTGTGATCGAACCACGGTTCTGTACAGCTCCAATATAACCTCCCTGCTCCTATAATCCGCTCTATGACTAATAAAGGCAAGAGTCCCACATGCCTTCTTAACTCCCCTATGAACCTGTCCTGCTGCCTTCAGGGATCTGTGGACAAGGACCCCACGATCCCTCTGTTCTTCTGAGCTTCCTCGTGCCCTGCCATTCATTGAGTGTTCCCTTGTTTTGTTCCTCCTTCCAAAGTGCATCAGCTCACATTTATAAGGGTAAAGTTCCATCTGACACTGATCTGCTGAGATTTCTAATCTGTCTACATCCTCCTACCACCTGAGAACCTTTCCTTAATGTCTATCACCTGGCCAATCATAGTCTTATCCACAAACGTGCTATCATCCCCCATATTTCCTTCTATATTGTTTATGGAATTAGGGACTTGGCGCTGACCCCTGTGTGGTAAACCATTGGACACATGCCTCCAGTCACACAAACAGCCTTCTACCACCACCCTCTCTCTCACCGCTAAACCAATTTTGGATCCAGGTTACCTTGGATCCATGTGCTTCCATTTTATTTTTTAACAGTCTTCCATGTGTGATCTTGTCAAAAGCTTTGCTGAAACCCATATAATTGACATCAACTGCACTACTCTCATCTCCTCACCGGGTCACCTCCTCCAGATGTTAGAGGAGGACATCCAAAGATTTGGAGAATGAGCAATACAGTTCAACGCAGATAAATGTGAGGCAATAGTTTTTGGTCGGAACCACGGACAAGTCTTTTATCACTTGAGTCGAAAATGGTGGCGTTGCAAAAGCACATTTGGTCAGGCTGTGTCCGAAGAGCAGGAGAGTCTACGTTTCTGGCACAAGCCCTTCATCAGGAATGAGGGGACGGTGAAAGGGGCCGAGTGGGAGGGTTGGGGTGGGGATGGGGTTGGGAGCAAGGTAGCTGGGAATGTGATGGGTGGATGAAGGTGGGGGGGGGTAGGTGACAGTGATAGGTCGGTAGGGAAGGTGGAGCAGATAGGTGGGAAGGAAGATGGACAGGTAGGACAGGTCAAGAGGGCGGTGCCGAGTCGGAGGGTTGGATCTGGGATGAGTTGGGAGGAGGGGAGATTTGGAAGCTGGTGAAGTCGACATGGATGCTGTGTGGTTGGAGGGTCCCAAGGTGGAAGATGAGGCATTCTTCCTCCAGTCGTCAGCTTGGATTTGGCGTTGGAGGAGGCCTAGGACTTGCATGTCTTTAGCAGAGTGGGAGGGGGAGTTGAAGTGGTCAGCCACAGGGTGGTGGTATTGTTTGGTATGTGTGCCCCAGAGACACTCTACAAATTGGCGTCCTGTCTCTCCAGTGTAGGGGAGCCCTCTTGACCCCTCCTATCTGTCCATCTTCCTTCCTACCTATCCACTCCACCCTCCCCACCACCAATTACTATCACCCTCCCCCCCCCCCCCCCCCCCCCCCCCCCGATCTGCATCCACCTAGTGCCTTCCCAGCTACATCCACCCCAGCCCCACCCTCCTATTTATCTGTCTGCCTCCTTCCCCCAACACATCCCTGATGAACCTTTATGGCTGAAAGGATGTTTCTCCTGCTCCTCAGATGCTGCCTAACCGGCTGTGTTTTTCCAGTGCCACACATTTCAACACTGACTCTCCAGCATCTGGAGTCCTCCTTTTCTTTTATTACTTGTCCAGGTGAGTCAAAGGGATCGATGCTGAGCACTAAGAGTTGCACCACAGTTTCACTAGAATATTAAAGAGCAAACTAAGCAGCAGGTCTTTCCCAGAGAGAATAGAATTGCACAGTACAGACATTGTGATAAGTCTTATTGAACCTTGGTCAGACTGCACTCAGATTCTGGGCCAACATTTAGTACCCATCCCTAGTTACCCTTGAAAAGGTGAGCTGGCTTATTGAACCACTGCAGTTAAGGTGCTGCTGTCAATCCACGGTGCCGAGAGGGAGGGAATTCCAGGATTTTGTCCCAGTGACACAGATGGAACATCAATAGATTCCCAAGTCCAGACGGTGAGTGGCTTGGAAGGAAACTTGCAAGTGGTGTTGTTCCCATGTATCTGCTGTCCTTGTCCTTGTAGCTGGAAGTGGTTGTGGGTTTGGAAGGTGCTGCCTGAGGATCTTTGGTGAATTTCTGCAGTGCATCCTGTAGATAGTACGTACTGCTGCTGCTGAGCGTCTTTGGTGGAGGGATCAAATGTTTGTGGAGGTTGGGCCAACCAAATGGACTGCCTGTCCCGAATGGTGTCAGACTTCTTGAGTATTATTGGAGCTGCACCCATCCAAGTTGTCATATTATAACAATAGCATACAGCCACTACAGATGGTGCAGAGATGTATTACTAGGAATAGTTGACAGGCTATGTGCCTTCTCTCATGAAGAGGGAGGACTAGGTGTGATATAGCCATCTTTAAAATGATGGAAGGTTTCAATGGGATGGCTACAGAAAGACTGTTTCATGTTGAGGTTGAATGGTGCAAAGGGGAAACAGGTTAACCACAGGAAGAAGGAAAAGAATGCTAAATTTCTAGATGCTAGATGGGAGTGAAGTCTAGAGTTGAATCTGAATGATAAACCAGAAACCGATGGAACTGAACGACCATGGTTTAAGCTATGTAATCCAATACAAATACATGATTCATAAACAGCAACTCAAGTTCCACCTTTGCATACAACTGAGTCATAGAGTCATACAGCATGGAAACAGACCCTTCGGTCCGACACGTCCATGCGTTGATATCCCAAACTGTAACATTTTCCAGCATTTGGCTCGTTTTCCTCTAGACCCTTCTTGTACCCATCCAGATGCCATTTAAAGGTTATATGGAGATGTACAGCACAGAAACAGACCCTTCAGTCCAACTCCTCCAAGCCGACCACAGATGCTAAACTGATCTAGTCCCATTTGCCAGCATTTAGCCCATATCTCTCTTAACCTCTATTCATATACTCATCAGATGTCTTCTACATGCCGTATGAGCATTGTTTTTAACTGACTTAAACTGACTTCCAAAATCCGCTCCCCAACTCACCTCACACACTTAGATTCTCTCACTATTGTTCCAGTATGATCATTTCTGCACTGAGTATAGTGTGATCACCTATGGGGTTATCTACATCGGCCAGAAATTGCAGGATGAATAATTCTTAAATGGCAAGAGGTTGGAACACATTGGTGTCCAAAAAAAACTTGGGTCTTCTGTTCATGAATCATGAAAAGCAAGAGTGCAGGCATAGCCTGCAATGAGGAAGGTAAATGGGGTTCTCAGGACCTTCCATTGTATACAGTCTCACCTGGATTATGGCCCACAGTTTTGCTCTCTTTAGCCATAGAGGGAGTGCAACAGAGGTTCAACTGCCTAATCCCTTGGATGACCGGGCTGTCTTCTGCACAGAGACTGGGGAAACTACACCCCAATTCTTTTATTGCGACTAATGAGAGGTGATCTCACGATGGGAGGGAAGATCATTTAAGACTGAGATGAGGAGAAATTTCTTCACTCAGAGGGTGGTGAAGGTTTGGAATTTTTCTAATTTCCGTGGAGAAGCAGAGAGAGAGAGAGAGATCACTGGACACCAGTGGCATCAAGGGGTAAGGTGAGAACATGACATTGAAATCAATTTGATTAGCCATGATCTAACAGACTGAGGGAACAACTTCGCCAACTTGTGTTCCTAAACGCGGAAAGGGAAAAATTGCCACGTTTGTGTATTTCATGAATTTTAAGGTCAATCAGAGTCCATCAGCCAATTCTATGCTTCGGACAACTGTGTTAAGTCTTCAGTGAGTTGCATTTTTGTTTTTCCAGAGCTGGAGGGCTGTGGCGGCTCAAGATGTGAGTATTTGACGATGGAAAGGAAATCGCATCTAACAACTATGAATTTATACTGAGAGCCAGAAATTAATAAGAGGTCAGTTAAGGGGGGTGTGGGGCAGGTATAATTGTATCATAACCCACTGGGTTGGAGTTCGTGTGGTATACGGATAATTGCACTGTGCATGTTGTCCATTTGAGGCCACTATACACGCTTGGACCAGCAGAGGGAGTCTGCTAGGATCGATGATCCATGTCTCAGAATTCAAAATTTCTACTCACAGGACAGGATGTGCAACTCCCCGAGTTTCATACCCAATATTAGCACCTGGTGACTTCAGCTGAGGGGCAAATCCAGCCGGGGATAAAATCTAGCTGATTCCATCACGTTCCCCGTTGACGTTGCATGGATTTTAAGAGCATAACATTCTCTCCATGGCCTGTATTTAGATAGTAAATATTCAGACCTGTGATGAAATCAGTTGTCTAGACAGAAGATAGCTTATGAGTACGGGGAAGAGGTGATGTGACCTTTTGACTGTAAAGGAAGGTAATGATGACAACGTTGTGTGCAGTGACTCCTTGGGTTAACTACTTTGAGTGCTACTAGAGAGGAAACATAGAAACTTGGCCTTGTTTAGAGCTCCAGCCAATGTTCAACTCTCTAGACCAATATTGAACAATCCAAGGGTAGAATAGGATCTCCATAGGTACAAGCCAATGAAAGGAACTGTTCATGCTATGCTTCAGTGAGCATGTATTTGCTATTAGATTAGATTCCCTACAGTGTGGAAACAGGCCCTTCGGCCCAACAAGTCCACACCGACCCTCCGAAGAGAAACCCACCCAGACCCATTCCCCTAGCCTATAGTTACCTCTGACTAATGCACCTATCACTTTTGGGCAATGTAGCACGGCCAATTCACCTACCCTGCACATCCTTGGACAGTGGGAGGAAACCGGAGCACCCAGAGGAAACCCGTGCAGACACTGGGAGAATGTGCAATCTCCACACAGACGGTCACCCGAGGTGGGAATCGAACCCAGGTCCCTGGGGCTGTGAGACAGCAGTGCTAACCACTGAGCCACCATGCCACCTATTCCAGATACCATTACAGATATAAAAGATGGAGCAGGACTAATCTACATCCCAGGTCAGCTTCAGACAGTCAAAGCTGCTTCCATGCCCTTCCCTCATCCAACTCTGCAGTGATGTTGGCATATGGTGGCATTGTAAACCACCCCATCCCCACGGTATTTCCCCTGTTAAATTTGACTGAGGTCACCAGCAATGATGGGGAAGGACATGGGACTCAAGGGGAAGGATGACTGACGGATTCCTTGCTTGTACTGAATGATTGGACCTGGGATAGAAACCTTTGTCTTGTCAATGTTGTAAGTGCCTTCGCTGGGTCAGGAAACTAACTTTGTAAGCGTTGGCTGCTCAGATGGAGAGCATCCAGATTGCAGAGGGATTCTCCCCATCCTGTCCTGTGAGATGTTTACAAATAGGACTGCATGATACAATGCAGAGGGATCCATGTGGGTCTGATGCCGGTTTTGAGACTTGAATTTATAATTTCCAAGGTGAAGTGTGGTTTCACTACTCTGAGTTCGTTCATGAATTCTCATTCATCTAGGCCTCTGTATGTGAACAGCACAATCACAACACAACCATTCGGAATTACTTCTTAAGAAAAGACATTAATTCTGATTGTCCTTCTTGTAATTTTGAATCACTATTTTATCTCTCCTTTAAACAGTTACTGGCAAAGGGCAGTCCAGCGGTCAGTAAATATTTGTATACCTAGCTTAGAGCTAATTTAATTTCTTGAATTCACATAAGTGCCATCTCTGGGCCATGCAACTAATTTTGCAAGAGTTGGCTGTTTAGATGGAGAGCATTCATGTTGCAGAGGGACCTGCATAGTTTCATGGCTCTGATTTCATTTATGAATTCTCTCTCTCTCTCGCGTAGGCCTCTGGATGTTAACAACACAATCACAATTTCTGAATTTACTTTTTAAGAAAAGGCACTAATTCTGATTGCTCTTGTAATTTTGAATCACTACTTCATCTCTCTTTTAAATGGCCACTGGAAAAGGGCCAGTAAATATTTGTACACCTAGTTAACAGTTAATTTGAGATCTTGAATTCACGTGTTATAACTGAACAAAAAGGGATGTGCTGGAAATATTCTGCAAGTCAGGCAATGCCTCCTATTACTAAATCAAGTCCAACAAAATTATGACACTAAATTTTCTACCCAAACTCTTACAATTGTGTCTACATATGTCTACTTATATGTGCGTTGATATGGGATATGGGCTTCACCAGTAATAAAGAGGTATTTGTTTCTCAACTCAAATTGTCCCTCGAACTGATCAATTCTTATGGCCATTTCAGTGTCATCCGCATTGCTGTAGGACTAGAGTCATATATAAGCCAGACTGGTAAGGATGGAAGATTTCCCTCCCTAAAGGGGCATTAGTAAACCAGGTGCATTTTCACTTCCAGTGCCAATGGTTTCTGTTCATCTGGTTTCAGACAAAAGAAGATTCAGCAGCTGTTTCTTTCTTTATCCCACAGAGATTAATTGCCGAAACTCTGCAAAATCCAAGCATGCTTTCCTCAACACAGACCGACACTTCCCAGCTGATGTATTATTAAGCAGGACAGACTCAGTCAGCTGAGTGACCTTCACCTGCTCCTAGGTCTTTGCAGTGTTCAGAATGAGGTCAGCTAGATGGATCTCACAGAATATGAGTTCCCTGATTGGGTCTGTTAGCCTGGTCCAATCAGGGAGCCTTGGCTGACAGATATAGACAAGAGTGTCGACGTTCTGTTCACTCTCGGAGCATGCTCTGATCTAGCTGGGTCAGTCTCTTGTACTATGCACGTGTAAATAAAGCGTAACTTGGTAATGGAATATAGACCTTCATTAAGTTATTTCAATCTTAGCCATCAATTTGGAGTTATTTTGAATCCAATGAGTTGAACATATTATGAAACAGCCTCAGGGCTAGTGCTACTTGATCCTGCATGGCCTAGGACAGAGTCAGGGCACTACCACTGCACTACAAGACCTCTGTGAGAGGTTTTCATTTTGCTCTCATCAGGATACTTTGCAAGAATACCAATTTACCGGAGGCAAAAGAGAACAAGAGAACCAATTTCTGCAAAGTATTTTTTTCGTCAAACGCGTATTTGAATATTGGTAACCTTGCGATGCTGTACTTGCAAATATGAGGCAATAAGTTTCAACTGCATGTCTTTTTTTATTTAACAACAAGAACAGTAATCCCATCTTAGAACAAACACTGGTTTATAGGTTACGTGAATGATAATTTCTGAAAATATTGTGATCAACGCCTCTTTCTTAGCTAGTTATGTTGCACGTAAAGAGAAAGCACTGACCTTTCCTGACACGGGTTTTGCATTTCCGAATGAAATTTGACAGAAGGAGGTGACTGGTGTAGCTCCTCTAGTCTAAATGATCTGCGCGAGCCCCTGATCTGAAGCTGCAGTGCTTGTTTAATTGGATGGTTCTTTATTTCAGACGTCGCAAAGTTGAGGGAAACTCTTAAAAACACAGGTGAGACAATAATGTAACTGTGGAGGGACGGGCTGGGCAGTGACCCCTTCCCTGGGGGACGCTGGGGTGAACAGCACAGAGGGAGCAAGGAGGACTTGGGGTCATCCAGATGGTGGAGATGTGGGTGTTCATCTTTACAGAGAATGGAAACAGACCCTTCAGCCCAACTCGCCCATGTTGACCAGATACAGAGTCATAGAGATGTACGGCATGTAAACAGACCCTTCAGTCCAACCTGTCCATACTGCCACATGTCCTAAATTAATCTAGTCCCATTTGCCAGCATTTGGCCCATATCTCTGTGAACGCTTCCTATCCATGTACACTCTCAGATGCCTTTTAAAGGTTGCCATTATATCCGCCTACACCACTTCCTCTGGCAGCGCATTCCATACATGTACCATGACAAAGAAACATTTAAAAGGTCCCTTTAAAATTTGCCCCTCTCATTATAAACCTATTTCCTCCAGTTCTGGACTACCCCATCCATCCTAGAGAAAAGACCATTATTTTACCCTGTCCATGTCCCTCGTGGTTTTATAAACCTCTAGAAGGTTACTCCTCAGTCTCCGACGCTCCAGGGAAAACAGTCTCTCCCTCTCCCTATAGCTCAAACCCTCCAACCCTGGCAACACCCTTGTAAATCTTTTCTGAACCCTTTCAAGTTTAATTATATCTTTTTTTTAATAGCAGAGAGACCAGAACTGAACACGATATTCGAAAAGTGGCCTAACCAATGTCCTGTACAGCTGCAACATGACCTCCAAATTCCTACACTCAATACTCTAACCAATAAAGGAAAGCATACCAACCACCTTCTTCACTATCCTATCTACCTGCAACTCCACTTTCAAAGAACTGTGAACCTGTACTCCAAGGTCTCTTTGTTTAGCAACACTCCCTCGGACCTTACCATTAAGTGTATAAGTTCTGCCCTGGTCTGCCTTTCCAAAATGCAGCACCTCACATTAATCTAAATTAAACTCCATCTGTCATTCCTCAGCTCATTGGTCTATCTGATCATTGTACTCTGAGGTAACCTTCTTCACTGTCCACTACACCTCCAATTCTGGTGTCATATGTAAACATACTAACTATACCTCCTATGCTCACATCCAAATCACTTCTATAATTGACAAATAGCAGTGGACCCAGCACCGATCCTTGTGGCACACCACTGATGACAGGCCTCCAGTCTTTAAAATAACCCTCCACTAGCACCCTCTGTCTTCTACTTTGTAGCCAATTATTTTATCCAGATGGTTAGTTCTCCCTGTATTCCACATGATCTAACCTTGCTAGCCAGTCTACCATGAAGAACCTTGTCGAACGCCTTACTGAAGTCCATATAGATTGTGTCCACTGCTCTGCCTCATCAATCCTCTGCATCACTTCTTCAAATAACTCAATCAAGTTAGTGAGACATGATTTCCCATGCACGAAGCCATGTTGACTATCCCTAATCAGTCTTTGCCTTTCCAAATACATGTACATCCTGTCCCTCAGGATTCCCTCCAACAACTTGCCCACCACCGAGGTCAGGCTCACTGGTCTACAGTTTCCTGGCTTGTCTTTACCACCCTCCTTAAACATTGGCACCACATTTGCCAACCTCCAGTCTTCCAGCACCTCACCTGTGACTATCGATGATACAAATATCTCAGCAAGAGGCCTAGCAATCACTTCCTTAGCTTCACACAGAGTTCTAGGGTACACCTGATCAGGTCCTGGGGATTTATCCACTTTTATGCGTTTTAATACGCCCAGCACCTCCTCCTCTGTAATATGGATGCTTTTCAAGTTACCACTATTTATTTTCTCAAGTTCTCTCACATCCATATCCTTCTCCACAAGTATCTCCTGCAGTTCTACATGTAGACTGCCTTGTTGATCCTTCAGGGGCCCTATTCTCTCCCTAGTTACCCTTTGATCCTTAATATATTTGTAGAAACCCCTTGAATTCTCCATTAACTCTGTTTACCAAAGCTATCCCATGTCCCCTTCCTGCCCGCCTGATTATCCTATTATGTACGCTCCTACTGCCTTTATACTCTTCCAAGGACTCACTCGATGTCTTCTCCTGACATATGCTCCCTTCTTTTTCCTGAGCAGAGCCTCGATTTCTCTAGTCATCCAGCATTCTCTACACCTACCAGCCTTGCCCTTCACCTGGGTCCCTCGCTGTTTTATCAGAGGTTTAATCAGTAGGTTCGCGGACGACACAAAACTGGTGGCGTGGTAAACAGCAAGGATCAAGCCGAGATGGACTGGTCAGATGGACAGATGGAATTTAAACTCAAAAAGGGCAAGGTGATGTAATTTGGCACGACTAACAGGGCAAGGGAGTACACATTGATTAGCAGGACCGTAGGAGATACAGAGGATCAGAGGTACCTGGGTGTGTGTGTCCATAGATCCTTAAAGGCAGCAGGTGAGGAAGGCATGTGGGATGCTTGCCTTTATCAATGGAGGCACTCAATACAACAGCAAGGAGATGGAACCGTGTATAATATTCGTTCACCCACAGCTCGAGTACTGCGTGCAATCCTGGTTGCACTCAAGAGGGTGCAGAGGAGATTCACCAGGATGTTGCCTGGGCTGAAGTGATCCGGTAATGAAGAGAGATGAGATAGGCTGGGGTTGTTTTTCCTGAGTGCAGAGAAGGCTGAAGAAGGAGACCTGCATGTTTCTGAGAGGCAGAGACAAGGAAGATGGTGAGAAATCCCTTAATCGAGGGTTCAATGACCAGCAGAGCAAAGCCTCCAAGATAAGGAGGAGGACGCTTAGAGAGGATTTGACGAAAATATTTTTCATCCAGCGGGCTGTGGGTATCTGGAACTCATTGCCTGGAAGGATAGTAAGGGGAAGAACTCTCAAGTTCTTGAAGGACTATTTAAGTCAACATTCTGGTCAAAGAAACAGGGGCAGGAATTAAACAATCAATGGCAGAGCCTTGGGTAGGGTTGTAGAGCAAAGGGACCGAGGGGATTCAGGTACATAATCCTTTGAAGTTTGCATCACACACAGACACAGAGGCTAAGAAGGCATTTAGCACACTTGCCTTCATTGTTCATACCTTTGAGTATAGGAGTTGGGAGGACATGTTGAGGTTGAACAGGACATTGGTGAGGCCTCTTCTGGAATTATATGTACTATGGAGCTCTGATTGCCCAGTTATAGGAAGGGTATTATTAAACCAGAGAGGTTTCAAAAGAGATTTATCATAACGTTGTCAGGTATGGAAGGTTTGAGTTATAAAGTAAGGCTGGGACTTTTGTCACTGGAGCATAAGGGGTTGAGGGGTGACCTTATAGAGGTTTATATAATTATGAGGGTTATAGATAGAGTTAACAGTGGGTGTCTTTTCCCAAGGATGGGGGATTTCAAGACCAACGGGCACATTCTTAAGGTGAGAGAAGAGATTTAAAAAGGCATGAGGAGCAAATGTTTTACACAGAGGGTGGTCTGCGTGTGGAATGAACTTCCTGAGGAAGTGATAGATGCAGGTACAGTTACGATGTTTAAAAGATACTTAGGTAAGTACATGAATAGGAAATGTTTGGAGGGATATGGGCCAGGAGCAGGCAAGTGGGACTGGTTTAGTTTGGGATTATGGTCAGTTGGACTGAAAGGTCTGTTTCTATGCTCTATGACTCCAAGTACTGGGATAATGAGATTCGAATACATGGATGTTTGATGAATGGTGTGGACGAGATGGGCCAAAGGGTCCCTTTCCACGCTGTAAAATTTATATAACTTTGTGAAACTCAGCAGAGAGATAAACAGTTAGTGTGGCCATTTTAGAACTTTGTCCATCTGGAGTTACATGTAGGTTAAGGGTAACAGGTTTCTTTCCCCTGAGGGACATCAGTGAACCAGATTTGATTTTTTTTTAACAATTGACATCAGGGGTAGTTTTTATCCCAGATTTAAAAGGAAAACTCTAATTTGAACTATGGTGGGATTTGCACTCACGTTCCCCAGAACCTTAGCCTGGGGGTATTTGGATGATGGGTGCAGTGATAATCTCAATACGCACCACCTCTTCATTAAGTGGATCAAAAAGTAGAGCAAACTTGGGGCTTAATGTTGCTCCTAAGTTTCTAATTATGGATTCTCTTCTAGTTTATGCTTTTGTACTGAAGTATTGCTCCACAAATCTGGACGATGTAAGTATCAGTATGATGCTTAATTATCGGACAGCCAAGGAAAGATTCTCAGTGACAGCAAAAGAGTCGTGCAGCCAATTTCTCAACGGATCTCTGCTCTACACACAGAAGGCAATATATTTTATAGGAATAATACAGAGGTCGACATGTTACATGTTTGATTGCCATGACATTGTTTAAGATGGACAATTACAATTTCATAAGGCTCGATGATTGCCAATTTCCTGAGATAGCTAGCGAATGGTTTACAGGGACTGGTTATCGTATTCTTCATAATCACGTGTTGATGGGTAGATACTTAGACAGAAGGACTTTGCTTTGTTCTCATTGTTGGATTCACATGCCCTTGTTAATAGGTAGGGGAAGTGTGATAATGGGAACAGGAGGCAGTTTATAAGGTTTATGACCAAGGCCATAAGTCTTGCCCAGAGAGGACAATCACCTTTGCCTGAGGCTGCAAGTGAAATCCATATGTGTGGCTCCACGGGATTCCGTTCTCCGGGAGTGAGCCAGCCTCCACCCCCTGCTGTGATGTCCCATCTCGTTCTGTAAGAGGACAGGCGGGCAATAGATACTGCAGTGAGTCCTTTCAGCAGCGGAATGTTTAACCCTTGAGATCCCAATATGTCACGATAAAGAAATAAAAATGGAACTTATTCTTTTATGGCTTTTTAACTTCCTCAGAAGCAAAGCTGAGAGAAAAAGAGAAAGGTAAAACTCACTATTCTGTCAGATCCTAAGTTTCTACAGATGACAGGCTACCCGTGGCATTGCTCATGGATAGAGTGGCGCCCGGTAGTGCATTTTCAGACACTTTACATTTTTGGGGATTTTGGTCATAGTCCCCAAGTACAATCATAGTTCCCAGTGTGTTACACTATGGGAAACTGATTGCACAGGGATATCCTGGGATTTGTGCCCTTTAGAGGAATGAGCAAGTGATTTAAGTGGAAAATTGCCAAGACTTTAGAGGTCTTGGCAGCGCAGGGTGTGGGTCTGTAGTCTCAGGATGAGGGCCTAATCATTACCTGACAAAAGTGAGGAAGAATTTAATCACTCGGAGGGCTGCGGATCTCAGGAATTCTCTAACCAAGACAGATGTAGAAACTCACTCCCTGAATGTATTGAAAATGGATATCGAAGGATTATTGGAATCTATGGAATCAAGGTCCATGAAGAAGTTGAGGCGGAGGGTTGATGGTTGAGTTGAATCCCCACAGTGTGGAAACAGGCCCTTCGGCCCAATAAGTCCACATCAAACCTCCGAAGAGTAACCCACTCAGACCCACTCTCCTAACCTTATACTCTACATTTACCCCTGACTAATGCACCTAACCTACACGTCCCTGGGCAACTTAGCATGGCTAATCCACCTAACCTGCACACCTTTGGACTGTGGGAGGAAGCCAGAGCACCTGGAGGAAACCCACGGAGACACAGGGAGAATGTGCAAACGCCACACAGACAGTCGCCTGAGGCTGGCATCGAGCCTGGATCCCTGGCGTCGTGAGACAGCAGTGCTAACCACTGAGCCACCCTACTGCCCCAAACATCTATTATTAGTCATGAACTTATTAAACAGCAAGCATGAGGGACTACATAACCTATTCCTGTATCTATTTCTCATGAGTCTTAGGTTAGAAACACATCAACTGTCTTTGCAGTCTATACACAGCCTTCATTGGGAACACTGATTGGGATCCCAGAGCATGCATTCATCCATTTTGACACACCAGTGTAGAATAGATGAAATGGTTGGTGATAAAGTGAAGAGAACAGTGCAAGATGTTTGATATGACAACTTTAGGGAGTATTTTAACCTAACTGAATGGACAGGAATCCATGGAAACGGGTAAAAGGCTAATGTTGCACATTTGCCTGATATTAATCGTCAATGACTTTGATGGAGAATAGATGGAGTGAGGTGTTGGGAGGAGGTAAAACACATAGGAGGGTAAAGCCAGCATTGTCATAGAGTGGATTAAAATTGCCCCCCCCCCCCACCAAAGGTTAATAGTTAACTGTTATTTAGTGCAACTATCAATCTGTACTGTGTGTATTTATTATCTTTACCCCTTTTCCTTCATTGCAGAATGCAGCATGTCAAATAAAGAACTTAATGATCTAAGTAAGGCCAAATGAAAACATGAAAAAATGTCTCTCTTTGCTATTACAACATATGCTTGTCCCTCCGATTAGACCGAAAAGAAGCTTCAAGTTTTATCAGGTCTTATTTATGCCTGCATTTCCAAATTGCAATCTCATCCCCTTTAACCTTCTAGCAGCGAATCAGTCGCCCTCACTGAGTTATAAACCCCGATTTTCCGATCTACTTTTTGGAATTTGACCTTGGTGTGGGGGAGAGGGGGGGGCAAGAAAACACTCCAAAACGATCCAGTCTAAAATAAGTGGCCGTGCAATTTAATTTGCATTTCAAGAGAACCTGGCTAAAGTTTTAAAAAAAAGGAAATCAAGCCGTTTAAAGAAGGTGTTAAGAGTAATTTATCTTGTGTGGCAATGCACCAGGTCCTGAGAACTTGTCCAAAGCCAGATGACCTGATCATTTCTCCATTGGTGTTGTGGGAGCTTGCAGTGTGTGGATTGGCTGGCAGGCTCCCTACATCACAAGTGATATCCCAGGGTCAAAACAGGCCACAGACAAACGCAATTTGTTTTTGTAATGTGCACTTTTGCTCCTTGCTTTTCCTTTGTGAAGAAATGTCCTTAACAATCTTCCTTTATTGTCCTTTATCTCTGCTGGAAACCAGAGAATGATCTGAAGGAAGGTAGGGATGGAGAGTTTCTCCGTTTTCTCAATTAAAAGCTAACCACAGCAGCCTTAATTATACGCCCGGCAGTGCTTTGGCACCTATGCACTGAACAGTGTGAAATGTAGACATCATTAACAACTGGGTATTGCCTCCTCTTTTTCAGAACTTGAGAAGATCCGCAAGAACTTTGGTAAAGAACTTTGCAGAATCATAGACTCCTATAGTGTGGAAGCAGACCATTCAGCCCACACTGAATCTCCGAGCAGCATCCCGACCAGAACCACCCTATCCCTTTACATTCCATGGCTTGCCCACCTAGCCTGCACATCGCTGGACATTAGGGGCGATATCCCACGGCCAATCCATCTAACCCGCACATCTTTGGACTGTGCGTGGAAACCGGAGCACCCGGAGGAAACCCACGCAGGCACGGGGAGGATGTACAATCTCCACACAGGGCTGCCCGAGGGTGGAATCGAACCCGGGTCCCTGGCGCTGACCAGGCCTGCAATTCAAGTCAAACTTGGCTTAAAATCGGAAAAGCACTGGGATTCAAAGGAAATCAGTTCCTGCTGAGTCAGTAAAAGTGCCCATTTTGCAAAACGCTTCGCCAATTAGACATGGATTGATGGTTTCTTTTTTTGCTTTCTGACTTCAACAGTGGATACATGCCAAAAGATGGAAGGTAAGATGACCACAAAAATGGGCGAGTTGTTCGAGTCCCGAGAGCGGCAAGGGGTCAGAAGGTCATTAGTTACACAGGAGTCCTTTTCAATTTGACACTTCCACTGGTGACATGTACATTTATATCACACATCAGACATGTGTGGCTCCAGGAGTTGCCAGCATCTCAGAGTATAATGATGGTGAGTTCCCTCATGTCCAAATCTTCTCAGTTCAGACAAGCTTGGTGAAAATCATCCCTCCAAATAACCCTGGCTCCTTACTGGCGGTAGCTTGTGTGGCTTTCACGTGCACCAGACGGCTGGAGTGTTAAAATTATTGAAGCGTTGGGGTGGTTAGAGAGCTCAGGGTCGAAGAGTTGTGACGCTGGAAAAGCACAGCATCCGAGGAGCAGGAGAATCGATGTTTCGGGCAAAAAGCCCTTCATCAGGAATCATGCCCAAAAAGGTCGATTCTCCTGCTCCTCAGATGCTGCCTGACTCGCTGTGCTTTTCCAGCACCACACTCTCGACTCTGATCTCCAGCACCCGCTGCCCTCACTTTTTCGGTGTTTAGAGAGCTGTCAAGCTGTTCCTGCAATCGGTTGTCGGCTCCGTGCATTTAAACCAACATCCTTCTTCGTTGTATTCCTTACAGCGCTCCAGGACATCTACGTCAAGTTTGGTAGGCCTCAACTCTGATTGCGATCTTTCAAAAATACGCGATGTAGGAGGAGGTGGGCAGGGGGTGGGAGGGATGGTGGGGATGGTGACCAGAGAGGAAGGGGGGTGTGGGAAGACATGAGGGAAAGGATAACGGCAGAGGGGACAGGCGATGGGGAATGGTGACGCATAAGGCCAACACTGCGTCTGGTGGTGAGCTGGAGATCACTCAGGGATGCTGAGTTGCCATGGCCATTTTTAAGTCCCTTTTCCTTATTCCAAAAATATACGTTTATTCATAAAAATATCTTTGCATATGTACAAACACATTTCAGTCCTGTACAGTAGCACATCAGGGAAACAAACAAACATTGGAGTTTGACGCTATCCAAACAAACCAAAGGCATTCCTTAGACATTCAAGACTACATATATTTGAGACACCGGGAGGGTCCATTAACTAAATGGACACCCATTTACCTTCAGCAGGAAGGCCTCAGATGGTGGACTTTCCCCACCGCGCCTTGGCAGCAGCTGCCCCAAGCTTCAGTACATCCCTCAGCGCATAGTCCTGGACCTTGAAGTGGAATAACTGCAACACTTGGTCAGGGTCAACTCCTTGCTCTGGAAATCCAACAAGTTTCAGACAGACCAAAGAGCGTCTTTCATTGAGTTGACGATCCTCCATGCGCAGTCAATGTTTGTCTCGGTGTGTGTCCCGGGGAACAGCTCTTAGAGCCTTGTTCTGTGTCCATGTTGTAGGTAGGCCTGGAGCCTGTGGGCAATGATAGTCGAGGCTCCGCGCAGCAGGTGGGCTGAACAGGGACCTCTCACACTTTAATGCTGTGAGATTTACAAATTGATGCTCAGCTTGTTTGAGCCGCATTATGAATGTACCTTCCTGGACTGTCAAACCTGGAACCTGGAACCTCTAGCTCAGAGGCAGGGACCAAGCCCTCTCTGTATCAACTATACATCAGAGTCGTTCAGTATCATGGAGAAAACAGGGCAGGGTGGAAACGGATAACGTCCTATGGGAATCCCCACAGGATCACTGTGACCCTCCACCCCACTGAAGTGAAAACATTTGGTTGGGAGGAGGGAGGGGTGGCCTGACCAGCGCTGTTCCTCCCTGATCCAATTGGTTTCCCGGGACCTGCCGTCGCAAATGTAAGTTGTAACTGAACCCAGCCGATGTTCTGGGTGCAGACTAACTCGAACCCAGCACCTCTGACTCCGAGATGGAGAGTGTCCACTGTACATCAGTGAGCTGGGGATTAAACAGCGGGGAGTTCAAGGCAGGACAGGGCAGTCTTGATTTGACGGTGCAGAATGTTGCACAAGACCAGCCCTTGGGACTGGGCTTCATAAGCGGTTGGCTGAGATGTGTTTTTTTTTACACTCGTCCTTTGGGTTTGCTGAAATCTCCCCAGAAAATAAAAAATCAAACCGGGGTGGGTGGGGGGGGCAGTCACAATTTAAAAAAAAATACTATTTCACAGGACATGTCCACATTTTTCCGAGATCTGTGCGCTGCAGCGACTTCTAAAAGCAAGGTCAGTGGGTCCAAGCCTGGGTCAGCGCACAATTGACAGGGAGCGTTGTCATTTCATAGAATGCACAGTGTGGAAACAGGTCCTTCGGCCCAACAAGTCCACACCGACCCTCTGAAGAGTAACCCATCCAGACCCATTCTCTTTCCCCATTACTCTGCATTTACCCTCGACTAATGCATCTAACCGCTACATCCCTGAACACGACGGAGCAATTTAGCGCAGCCAGTTCACCTAACCTGCTCACGTTTTGATTGTGGGAGGAGACCCACGCAGACAAGGGGAAAATGTGCAAACTCCACAACATACAGTCGCCCGAGCTTGGAATTGAACCCAGGTCCCTGGTGCTGTGAGGCAGCAGTGCTAACTGCTGAGCTACCGTGCCAATCTAATTTGTCACCTTATCTCATTCCTCACTTGAACTGGGCAGCTTCCCATGTCCCTTCGGAGGGCAGTCTTAGAGTCAAGCATGCTGCTGGGCCTGGAGTCACACATAGGCCAGTTGAGGCCAGGACCCCGAAGGACAGGGAGGGAGCAGATGGGTTGTGGCAATAACCGATGATGGTCTCACAGTCATCGCTACTGAGACAAGCTCTCAGTTCTGGATTTCGTGCAATGTTGCCGTGGGATTTGTGTCTGTGAACCCAGGCTCTTTGTTTGTTTTTGAAAGTTAGGCCAATACCCTGCGGAGTTGAGAAGAACGAGTGGAGATCTAATTGGGATGCTGAAGGCGATTGATAAAGTGGACATAAAGAGGATGTTTCTCTGTGTGGAGGGATCAAAATAGAGGTGAGGAGGAATCACTTCCCCCAAAGGGTGGTGAATCCGTGGAATTCATTCCCCCAGAGTGGGATTGATGCTGGGACATTGAGTAAATTTACGGAGGAGACAGACTGATTTTTAATTAGCAAAGAGGGTGAAAGGTTACAAAGAGCAGCATGGTGGCAACTGCTGCCTCACAGCGCCAGAGACCCGGGTTCAATTCCCGCCTCAGGCGTTTGCACATTCTCCCCCGTGTCTGCGTGGGTTTCCTCCGGTTTCCTCCCACAGTCCAAAAACGTGCAGGTGAGGTGAATTGGCCACGCTAAATTGCCCGTAGTGTTAGGTGAAGGGGTAAATGTAGGGGGATGGGTTGCGGGTCGGTGTGGACTTGTTGGGCTGTAGGGCTTATTTCCACACTGTAAGTAATCTAATCTAATCTTAAAAGGAGCGGCAGGATACTGGAGTTGAGGTTGAGCTGAGATCAGCCAATGATGTAATAAATGGCGGAGCAGGCTTGAGGGGCCGAATGGCCTACTCCTGTTCCTAGTTCTTACGTTCTGGGTCTCTGGCTCACTAGTCCAGTGGCTATTACCAGTACACTGCCATTTCTCTGTGCCTTGGTAAAAGTTCAGCACATTCAGAATGATATACTCTTACCTGTGTTTTTTTTAACAGCAAAAAAACTCCATTCATCATCTTAAGGTAAAAGCAGTCTTTGCACTATTTACATACATCCCTCCTCCCGAGAAAATTCCAAACTTGGGGCCATCCTTCCCCCAGCTTGTCCAAACCAGATCCGAAGTGGGAACGTACACCAACGGGTGCACAGTGTTCAGGCCAATTTACAACTCCTCGGGTATTGTAAGTGGGGAGGTGATAACCAAGTGGTACTAATCCATCAGCTCAGCTAATGTCCCGGGGACCAGGGTTCAAATCCTGCCTCCGCAGATTGGGGGAGTTTGAATTCAATGAAGAATCTGGAATTGAAGAGAGTCTAATGACTACCATGAATCCATTGTTGGAAAAACCCATCCGAATTCATCCTGATGCCCTTTAGCGCCAGGGGCCCAGGTGCAATATGGTTGACTCTTAACCTTCCTCTGAAATGGCAACCCATTCAGATGGGCAATAAATGCTGACCAGCCAGCAATCCTGTGATCCCACAAGTGAACGTTTTTAAAAAAGTACCAAAGTTATTCTTACAGAAAGACCTGTACAATAGTAAGGGTTGGGCGAAATGACACAGATTTTGAGGATCCAGCTTCCTTGGTACAATACTTAACTTTGGCATTTAACAGCATTATCATGACAAAACCCCCACCACTATCATACCATTAAGAGTACAAAGAAATAGTAGCAAGATTAATCCCGTCTGAGTATTCAATAAAATCATGGTTGGTCCGAAGGTTCCCTTTTCTCCTGCCTGTTCCACCCATAACCCAAAATTCCCCAGTCGATTCAAAATCTGTGTAACGTAGCCCTGGATATACTTGGCATCTCATGTTTCAATATGGTTTTAAAAGACTTAATTCTGGGAGTCTGGGTACCATTGGTTCAGCTGGAATGTACCACCCATCCTAATTGTCCTGAGGGCAGTTGAGAGTCACTCGCACTGCTGAGAGTAACGTACAGGCCAGACCAGGTGAATATGGCGGATTTCCTTCCCTAAAGGACATTACGGAACCAACATGCGGTTTTAAAAATCAACCGACAGTCATCATTAGGGGCTAGCGTTTTACTCCAGATTTTTATTGAATTCCAACTTCACCATCTGCCCTGGTGGGAGTCGAACCCATGTCTCACAGAGAAAGCTAGCCCTAACGATGACCGTCCGTTGCTTTTAAAAATAAACCCACCTTGGTTCCTGATGAAGGGCTTATGCGTGAAACGTCGATTTCCCCTGCTCCTCGGATGCTGCCTGACCTGCTGTGTTTTTCCAGCACTACATTCTAGACTCTAATCTCCAGTATCTGCAATCCTCGCTTTCTCCTGACAGAGTATCAGCCTGGGATTCCAGACCACTGTGTATATCACCACTGTACTGCTTCCCACAACTCCAACAAAGCATAAACCCAACCTGCTCAGTCTCACAATAGCTACTGAGCATGTGCTAGACCGTAACATTATCCGATCAGATTGAAGTGGGACTCAACAGTGCAGGGCTTCAAGTATGTCCTCTCGTACCACCCCTTGTATAGAGTCACTGAGTCCTACAGCAGGGAAACAGACCCTTCGCTCCAAACAGTCCATGTTGAACTGAACCAAACTAGTCCCACCTGCCTGATCCTGGCCGACATCCCTCCAAATATTTCTCATTCATGCACTTACCCAAGAGTCTTTTAAATGTTGTAACTGTACCCGCATCCACCACTTCCTCTGGAGGTTCATTTCATGTGTGAACCATCCTCTGTATAAAAAAACGTGTCGTTTTTACATCTGTCTCCTCTCATCTTAAAAATATGCCCTCTAGTTTTGAACTCCCCCACCCTTAGGGAAAAAGGTCTTTGCTATTCACCCTATCCATGCCCCTCATGATTTTATAAACCTCTATAAGGCCACCCCTCAACCTCCTCCGCTTTAACGTCCCATCCTACCCAGCTCCGCCTTATAGCTCACACCCTCCCGTCCTGGTAACCGCCTGGTCAATCTTTTCTGAACCCTCACCAATTTAATAATGTCCTTCCTACAACAGGGCAACCAGAACTGTACACAGTACTCCAAAAGTGACCTCACCAACATCCCGCACATGAGATCCCGACTCATATACTCAGTGGTCTGAGCAATGAAGGCAAGGGTGCTAAACGCCTTCTTGATTCCTGGTGAAGAGCTTATGCTCAAAACGTCGACTCTCCTGCTCCTCGGATGCCCCCTGACAGGCTGTGCTTTTCCAGCACCATTCTAATCTTGACTCTGCCTTCTTTAACCACCCTGTCTACCTGTGACGCAACTTCCAAAGAACTATGTACTTGAACACTACGTGTCTCTGTTCGACAACACTCCCCATGGCCCGCACATTATGTATATACGTCCTGCCCTTGTTTGTTTTATCCAAAAGCAATACCTCGCATTTATCCAAATGAAACTCCATCTGCACTCCTCAGCCCATTGACCCAATTGATCAAGATCCCTTTGTAACCTTAGCTGACCTTCATCACTGTCCACGTTACTATCTATTTGGCTGACATCCGCTAAACTTACTAAACTTTCTCCTCAAGATTATTTATATAAATGACGGGCAACGGTCGCGTGACCTGTGTACAAACTGACCCAGATTTCTGTCTATTTCATTGTCTTCTGCTCTTTGACTTTCCCTACCAAAGTAGACAACCTTAAGCCTTCTCATACCCGTAGCCTTACCTGACAATGTTACACCTGCTCAAGCAAACCCCTCCCTATCTCTTTGCCAGCTGCTTTGGTCTGAATCGTGCCAGGACTTAGCGACAGGTCAATTTCGGCGAGGGCTGTGGAGAGGGTTTTTCTCTGTCTCTGCAAGGCTCTTGACGCGACCTTCCCAAATGTTATTCAGGCACCACACTCCCTCCTGCACATGGCTCACCCACTCACCCACTGGGTGGACACAACTCACCATTGGACACAAGACAATCTTTGAAGCCCCGACGGCTCGGACTGGCAGACAATCAGGGTCCAAAACGCCCCGGACTTACTGATGTGCATTTTGGATTTCCAGAGGGCACTCGATAAGGTGCCACTCCAAAGGTCGTTGTGCAGGGTAAGTGCTCGTGGTGCTGGGGGTGATATGTCAGAACAAACAAAAATCTGGCCCTCACTAACATGAAACAGAGGGCACGGTGAATCTTAACTCGTGGGGTGCAATAGGGATCAGTGTCGGGGCTTCACAGAGTGTTACAAGTGTCTTGGACTTTCTAGAATTATCTTAGATTTCACCGCTGTCCCACAGCCCCGGCAGTGGGTTTCCTGGGTTGGCGTTTGCCCTGGATTCCTGTCCTCTTTGTTGCTGCCCGATGGTGCCTGTGAATCTGGCAATGCTGTGGTGCAGTCCAGGGCCGACATAGCATGGGCACAGTCACAAGGGAGCAGCAGCAACTGCGGCTGTATCACTATCCTCCCCAATCCAGGGATGGTCTCCAGTCAGGTTTATCTGGGCCACAGTGAGGTCCTGGGCTGAAGGAACCCTATGGAAGCTAGTCATGAATGGAATGTCACTCCAGGAGTTTTACTGGCATCGCATCCAAACGTGGAAACCAACCCTGCCTTTGGAGAAAACCTTCTTTACTAAATCCATCTTCAATCCATATACCCTCTTGCTTTTTCCAGATACTGAAATCGGAACACTGGAATAAAGAGCGGACCAAGAATGCCTTAAAGAACAATGGTTTATATGCTATTAATAAACAGAAAAAAAAAAATTCTATAGCCTCCAATTCCTTTGCAATTGCAAGTAGCCGAGGAGTACAGGCAACTACAATGGGGCAGATAGCAGTATATTCCCCACACTGTTAAATGAGGGGAGGTTATAACGGTGTGATGTTAGGGCAGGAGAAAGACAGAGAGGTTCACCCAGCCATTACACGTCTTGCCTGATTTGTATCTCACACAAAGAACTAGCAATCCGCTCCACTGCTCTAAAGACTCCCAGGGAAGTGAAAATGATAATGAATCAAACCCCCAACCTCCCTCACCCACCCACCCACCAGTGCAGACTTTTAGCTTTGCATCCGAACCACGAACATTGCCCTGGTGAGTTTAGAAGAGAAGCTCACCCAATTTTCCTTTCCTGTTGAACTCGGAGCTGATAAAAATTAAAGCAGTATCCATATTGCCCTGGATTTCCATCCTCTTGTTGCTGCCTGTGTATAAGACCATAAGACCATAAGACATAGGAGTGGAAGTGAGGCCATTCGGCCCATCGAATCCACTCCGCCATTCAATCATGGCTGATGGGCATTTCAACTCCACTTACCCCCATTCTCCCCGTATCCCTTAATTCCTTGTGATGTCAAGAATTTATCAATCTCTGCCTTGAAGACATTTAGCGTCCCGGCCTCCACTGCACTCTGTGGCAATGAATTCCACAGGCCCACCACTCTCTGGCTGAAGAAATGTCTCCGCATTTCTGTTCTGAATTTACCCCCTCTAATTCTAAGGCTGTGCCCATGGGTCCTAGTCTCCTCGCCTAATGGAAACAATTTCCTAGTGTTCTCCCTTTCCAAGCCATGTATTATCTTGTAAGTTTTTATTAGATCTCCCCTTAACCTTCTAAACTCCAATGAATACAATCCCAGGATCCTCAGCCGTTCCTCATATGTTAGACCTACCATTCCAGGGATCATCTGTGTGAATCTCCGCTAGACACGCTCCAGTGCCATGTCCTTCCTGAGGTGTGGGAACCAAAACTGGACACAGTACTCCAAATGGGGCCTAACCAGAGCTTTATAAAGTCTCAGTAGCACAACGGTGCTTTTATATTCCAACACTCTTGAGATAAATGACAACATTGCATTCGCTTTCTTAATCACGGATTCAACCTGCATGTTTACCTTTAGAGAATCCTCGACTAGAACTCCCAGATCCCTTTGTACTTTGGCTTTATGAATTTTCTACCGTTTAGAAAGTAGTCCATGCTTGTATTCTTTTTTCCAAAGTGCAAGACCTTGCATTTGCTCACATAGAATTCCATCAGCCATTTCCTGGACCACTCTCCCAAACTGTCTAGATCCTTCTGCAGCCTCCCCACTTCCTCAGTACTACCTGCCTGTCCACTTAACTTCGTATCATCTGCAAACTTCGCTAGAATGCCCCAGTCCCTTCATCCAAATCATTAATATATAACGTGAACAGCTGTGGCCCCGACACTGAACCCTGCGGGACACAGCTCGTCACCGGCTGCCATTCTGAAAAAGAACCTTTTATCCCAACTCTCTGCCTTCTGTCAGACAGCCAATCCTCATTCATACCAGTGGCTCACCTCGAACACCATGGGCCCTCACCTAACTCAGCAGCTTCCCATGTGGCACCTTATCAAAGGCCTTTTGGAAGTCTAGATAGACCACATCCACTGGGTTTCTCTGGTCTAACCTACTTGTCACCTCTTCAAAGAATTCCAACAGGTTTGTCAGGTATCTGACAATGCTGTGGTACAGTCCAGGGCTGACACAGCATGGGCAAAATCACAAGGGAGCAGCAGCAACTGCGGCTGAACCACTCTCCTCCCCAGTCCAAGGATGGTCTCCACTCAGGTTTGGCTGGGCCACAGCGAGATCCTGGGCTGAAGATCTGATTCGGATGCCTCAATAGTGGGCTGTCAACCTTCCTCGATGTGCCTATGGGTCCCTGATTTGTTCGGAGGAAAGCTCCGTGCGTCAAGAAGATGAAAGGAAATTGCTACAACTTTAAGGGACTGCGATGAGCTGAAGAAAATTGCACGGAGTTTAATGCATCTCACTGCTATAAATGTCTAAAACACCCAATCACTTGTGGTAAGGAATAAATTGAAAATTGTCGCAAGTTGCTGAACAGGTTGTACTGTGCTGCCAACAGCATTGCAAAAACAGCAGCATTTCACCATCAACTTCCCCATATTACACAGTGCTGCTACATTTGCATATGAATTACCAATACAAGTTTCTGCCGAAAATGAACTCTATCAGCATAACAATGCAAGAGATGTGATAAGTGTTGGTAACAGACACACAACTTGCCTGACCCAGAAAATTAATAATTTGAAAATGTGAGGTCTCATACCTTCAGCTCATGTATCGTTGTTGGAAATTTTTAGAAATGGCAGATTTTGGGTTAGCACTGCAGTCTCACATCGCTAGGGACCATGGTTCGATTCCAGCCTTGGGGGCGACTGACTGTGTGGAGTTTGCACATTCTCCCCGTGTCTGCGTGGGTTTCCTCCGGGTGCTCCGGTATCCCCCCCACAATCTGAATATGTGCAGGTTAGGGTGGATTGGCCTTGTTAGGAGCATTAGTCAGGGGTCTATTTAGGGTGGGGGAATGGGTTTGGGTGGGTTACTCTTCAGAGGGTCGGTGTGAACTTGTTGGGCCCAAGGGCCTGTTTCCCTGTAGGGATTCTAGTCTAATACTTTTAAAAAGAATAATAAAGGACTTTCTTTACTGCATTTTCTCATTATAAAATCGTCACATCCCTCCCTATTTTGCTTTCTGTGCCCAACGTGACTCTAACTCACCTTCTTTTAATTTTGCTCATTCTTAGGTTTGTTTCTGTTAGGAAATAAATCTTTATGCCGGATCGTTTATAACAAAATCATTGGATGTCGAGACCTTGGGTATTAATAAGCTTTAATTCATGGCCATAGGGAGTACATCTTCCTTCAGAGAAGACCGATGTAGTCCAATGAAGTACAGAGTGTTACAAGTTATATAGTATCTCACAAGTCCACTGACCATTAATTACACAACCTAGGGGCAATGGTCAGGTAAACGGCCCGTTCGTACAGCTGCTACATACATTGCACAGACCGACATTTCTCAAGGTCTACACAACCGAATGTTATCTTATACTGCAAGTTTAAGCTAGACAGAAATGGATAAGTAACATCATGAACAATACATCAGCTATGAAGCAGAACTGCGTCTCAGGGGCCAGGGGAACTGAGACGGCTTGCAGTTGCAAGGTCATTTTGGCAAAACACAACCCTCAGCTTAGTTTCTAAAAGCACTTTGTTCGCAGTCTACATTTCATTGCAAAGATTGCTTTGTGACAAAATGGCTTCCACACGCATTTGTGTCAAGTCCCCATAATCTTCTCCTCAGTCATTGAAAAGGAAACAAACCGTCTGTCTCATCATTCACAAATGCCTCATTGTCCCGACAGTCCAGCAAATTTCAGTGGAAACATTTTGAAGGTTGCAAGGAAATGCTCTAACTAGCCAGGCATGTCCGAAGATGTACCGGTTCAGCAACTTGAAGTATCAAGGTCTTGTCTGAGACAGTTTCCAGGGTTACAGTGATGCTGGTTAAGCAGATCAGCAACTTGAGGCTCTCCTAAAAATATTTTGCATTGGGGGAGGCAATGGCTCGTGGTATGATCACTAGACTATTAATCTGGAGAACCAGGTAACATTCTGGGAACCCGGGTTTGAATCTTGGAAGAATAGAAATCTGGAATTAAAAGTCTAATGATGACTATGAAACCATTGTTAATTGTGAAGGAATGTCTCACAGCACAGCTCACTACAAGACCATTCACCTCAGAGTTTCAATTAAGTAGGAACTCAAGAGCAACTTTTTATTCCCTTACGATGACGGTTTTCAGAAGCAGTGTTGTTAATTATCCAATGGTTTGTTTCAACTGGAGAACTGCAACTGAGAGACACTAACTTTGAGTCTGTAAATGCATTGCTTAATAATATTGTGCATTGCTGTTTCCCTCTGTATGGGCACTCTCACCCCTTGGGAGAATGACATGAAGTGGAAGCATGTAAAACACACTAACTGGAATAGGCCACTCTGCCCCTCCAGCCTACTGCAATGCAGTAAGATCATGGCTGATCAGAATACCGCACAGCTCTGCTGAACCGCCGAAGACCTGTAATTCCCTTTGTTCCCAAGAATCAATCTACCGCTGCCTTAAAAATATTCATGTTCACTTCTTCCACAGCCTTTTGAAGGAGAGTTCCGAAGATCCTTCAGAGAAAGAAATTCGCCTCATCTCGATATCAAATTGACAACCCCTTATTTTCAAGCGGTGACCTCTTGTCCTAGATTCCCCCCTCGACAGGATCCATCTTTTTCTGAGGTATCCTGTCAAGACCCCATCTTGATCTTAATGCGTTTCATTTGCAGGCTGACTGAGGCTCTTTCTGTGGGTTTAAACAGCATACCAGTCAGATGGTCCTTTGAGGTACAAGGGTTCAATGGGCTCCTGTTCATCAGAATGAGGTGTGGTCACCCAATCTGCTGGGGTGCCTATCCCTCTTATTGATAATAAAAAAAATCCAGAGACAAGGCGGGAGTGAACCAGGATGGTCAGGACCCAGGATTCAAACCTGAACCTCTGATTCCTAGGTAGAACGCAAAGTCACGCTATTGATGGTGTCACGTTAGCAGTAAACTATGACTATTTGAACATTTGCAAAAGCTGTCACTTTTAGTCACATTAAAAGCATAAGCTATTATAGGCAAGTTACACCAATAAAATTACAATAAATTTTCAACAAAAACCAATGCATCTGTCCTTTAATCTTGGTCTTAAAAATGTACTATTCCTATGGCACCTTTCACGACACGAAGACACTCGATAGTGCTCTACGGTCTATTAAGTATTTTTGAGTTGCAATGTGGGAAAAGCAGCAGCCAATTTGGACACATCAAGTTCCCACAGACAGCAACGTGGTATGGTGAGAATTGGTTTTAGATGCTCATTGAAGCACAAGTATTGGGCGGAACTCAATGGACAGCTTCTGTTTTTCCTTGTTAGATTGGGGGGTCTTAAGACTGAGGCCAGATGTGGATGGATCCACCTTCCAGAACAAGGTAATGCCAACAATGCAGCAGCCCCTCAGCACTGCACTAAAGGTCAGCTTCTGTGCTCTAGCCCCCAGACTGAGCCATCATAATTCGATCCAGAGAGGACAATCAGTGGCAGTATTGTGGAATCACAGCCAACAACCTAGTTAGGGCTGGACTGAGCAAACCGATCCACGATTGTGGTGACTAATTATAACAACACGTACTTATTTCATCAAAAGCACTGGACTTGGCTCCTGACCCAAAAGTGATCTTGGAGGCAACCTTAACTTTAGAACATAGAACATAGAACAATACAGCACAGGACAGGCCCTCGATGTTGCGCCGATGTGAAGTATTCTCAGCTCGTCCCCCCCAACACTATCCCAAAATGATCTATTGCAGAGGTGCAAAAGCCATTTACAAAAATGAAATGGTTTCAGGAATAAGAAACTTCAGTTGAGAGGATAGATTAAAGAAGCTGGGACTGTTCTCCTTGGCGAGAAGTCAAAGAGCAAGGTTTTCAAAATAATGAGCAGCTGGATAGAGTAGGTAAAAACTATCGGACCATAGTAAAAGCAAACATAATGGACAGTGACATCAATGGAAGGTGAAGCAGGTTTGGTGTATAACAGACAGCTAATTCAGGAGCTTCCAAAATTAAAATTAAATACCACTCCCCACCCCCACCCAATACTCACTCACTCTCAGAATTGGAGGCAACTCACTCTGGTTCCCTAGCTACCATACACTAAGCTCGGGTGAAATTGTTAAATGCAAGAAGAATGGAACAAATTATGAAATGAAAACATTTCAGCCAATGAGTATTTGGCCAGGATCCTGGTCCAAACTGCCTGGATTAGGAGAAAACAGGAGTAGACCATTCAGCCCCACAAGCCTGTTGGCCATTCAGTTACAATTACTTTTTCACTTTTTGTTTAGGCTGACGAGATACGTAGAAGCTAAAGAGCAGAAAATGCGACACAGATATTTTAAGTATTGACTGTGTTATTAATCAGATACGTCAAAATCCTGGAACACACTTGCTAACAGCATGGTGGATCTATCTACAGCAAATGGACTGCAGTGGTTCAACAAGGCAAAGGCAACATATTCAAAGGCAACTAGGAACGGGTAATGAACCCAGCACAGTCACAACTCATGAATGAACTTTTAAGATATAGTTCCTTTAGGGAAAAACGTTGGCCGTAAATCTGCAATTCAATTACTGAACAAAACGTACAAATTAGGAATCCTGGTGCCTGTAACTCCACTGTCCCTTATGTTCAGGAGATAAGACCAAAAAATATAGGAGTAGAATTACATCATTCGGTCTATTGAGTGTGCTTCACCATTTGATCATGGCTGCCATGTATCTCGACCCCATTCTCCTGCCTTCTCCTCGTAACCCTCGGGAAAAGTCGTAGTGTTAAGTGAAGGGGTAAATGTAGGGGAATGGGTCTAGGTGGGTCGCTCTTCGGAGGGTCGGTGTGGACTTGTTGGGCCGAAGGGCCTGTTTCCATGCTGTAAGTAATCTAATCTAATTTAATCTAAAAAACCTGGAGCATTGAAATTTAAATAGGGAGGGTCTCAATAATTGCCAGCCACCAATTGGAGAGCAACCAAGCCAAATAAGCAGCTGAGCCTAACCTGATAATTTAATACCCAGAGCACATGCTCAAAATTTGCACATATAACAAATATTCTTACAAGAGCTACCTGATATCAGCGTTTGAGATGGGGCTTTTGATCAAATTGATTAGATTAGATTCCCGACAGTGTGGAAACAGGCCCTTCAGCCCAACCAGTTCACACCGACCCTCCGAAGAGCAACGCACCCAGACTCACTTCCCTCTGACTAATGCACCTAACGCTATGGGAAATTTAGCATGGGCCAATTCACCTAACCTGCACATATTTGGTTAAATGTTTCACACTGTAACTGTTATTCCCATTTGGAAATTTCTAAGCAGGATGAGGAAAGTCTCAATTAGCAAGTTTGGAACACTGTGTTTTGTGATTGTTGCTTTTGTAGAGAGTCACACCATGCAGCCTGGTCATTGCTTTTGACCCAGGAATTTTACACACACACAGTCACTCAGGAAATCTTTTCAAATATTCAAATGGAGAAAGAAGTCTCCATGCTGATTTACCAATATGAAGCTAGACTGGTAAATGGCAAGACATGGTCATATCCACAGTGTGAGAGAGTGAGCGAGAGAGATCGACTCAATTCCACATTGGTATGAATGATGTTCAGGAAATAACAAGTTTATATTGGCTGCTGCTGTTGCTGGCAAGACCATCATTGTCACTCATTGTTGTAACTGCCTTTGAGTGATTTCCTCAGGCCATTTCAGAGCAGTCAGCCAGCCACATTGCTGCAGGCCATTAGGCAAAGATGGCAGAAGTTCCGTTATGGACCAGGCCAAACCCCATCAAAATATATTTAGCCTAGACCTTTGCTGGTGACACCAAACTTGGAGGTGTAGTGGACAGCGAAGGTTACCTCAGATTACAACTGGACCTTGATCAGATGGGCCAATGGGCAGAGAAGTGGCAGATGGAGTTTAATCGAGATAAATGGGAGGTTTTGCATTTTGGGAAAGGAAATCTTAGCAGGACTTACACCTAATGGTAAGGTCCTCAGGAGTGTTGCTAAACAAAGACCTTGGAGTGCAGGTACATAGCTCCTTGAAAGTAGAGTCGCAGGTAGATCGGATAGTGAAGGCGGTGTTTGGTATGATTTCTTTTATTGGTCAGTGTATTGAGTACAGGAGTTGGGAGGTCATATTGCAGCTGTACAGAACATTGGTTAGGCCACTGTTGGAATATTGCATCCAATTCTGGTCTCCTTCCTATCAGAAAGATGTTGTGAAACTTGAAAGGGCTCAAACTATTTACAAGGATGTTGCCAGGGTTGGAGGATTTGAGCTACAGGGAGAGGCTGAATAAGCTAGGGCTGTTTTCCCCAGAGTGTCGGAGGCTGAGAGGTGACCTTATAGAGATTTACAAAATCATGAAGGGCATGGATAGGGTAGAGAAAGTCTTTTCCCTGGTGTGGAGGAGTCCAGAACTAGAGGGCATTGGTTTAGGGTGAGAGGGGAAAAGATATAAAAGAGACCTAAGGGGCAACTTTTTCACACAGAGGTCAGTGCATGTATGGAATGAGCTGTCAGAAGTGGTGGAGGCTGGTACAATTGCAACATTTAAAAGGCATCTAGATGGGTATATGAATAGGAAGGGGTTAGAGGGTTATGGACCAGGTGCTGGCAGGTGGGACTAGATTGGGTTGGGATATCTGGTTGGCATGGAGGGGTTGGACCGAAGGGTCTGTTTCCGTGCTGTATATCTCTATGGCTCTGACCTGACCATAACCTCTGTTTATTTAAAGGCAAGTATAAGGCTGGCATTATAGGACATTTCCTGATGGAAGGACATGCCTCGGGCGGGTTTTTACCACAATTAATTCAATTCAATACAGCATAAGAACAGGCCCTTCACCCCACTAAGATGACGCCAATTTGATTCTAATCCTTATTTAGATCCGCTACTTATTGCCCATTTGCAATTTCTATTCCTGTTTGCCTCCTGTGCACGCATCTATCAAAATACTCCTTCAACGTTGCTAACGTGCTTGCTTCTACCACTGTGAAAGAAAGTGTTCCCCCACCCTTCTCCCCTAAACGTTCCCTCTGAACCTGTGCCTGCTTGTGCCTTTCCACCCTGGGAGAAAACCTCTGACTATCCACACTATCTATGCCTCTCAATTTTGTAGACCTCTATCAACTATTGGTAATAGTGGCATGGTCACTGGTCCTGGGAATAGCTCTACATTAATAGAAGAATGTAGAATGTAAATTCCACTAGTGGGATTTGAACCTGTACACCAACGGGGTTAATCTGGGCTTTTGGATTACTAATCCAGTGACATGACTACCAATTTCCCCCAACAATAAACAAAAGGAAAAGCAGAGATTATTTCAGAAATTTGACATTAATTTTATTCTTTTTAAATATTATATGGAACTATATACAGTTTATATTACAGAGAAGGCCACAATCAGTTCACAAGAATAACAAAACATGCAGCCATGCAGAATGACTAATTTTTGTCCATAAACAGGCAACAGATACAATCCTTGTCAGAATCTTTGATTGCAATTGTTTGCTAGCTACGCAACGCTGTGAAGCTTTATTCATTAGGAGGGGAAGCCATATTCCCCTCGAGATGTGGAGGCACAAGACTTTGATTGGATATATTCCACATTTGCCTTCTGATAAATAATCATGAATTCCAGCATGAGCAGCTCTATACAGCTCTGGAGCTTAGCAACTCCTTCTGCCTCCTCCATAACAGCTCCACCAATATCAGTGACATCCAACTACCAGGCAGACACAATGACCGGACGACCAAACACCACCCAAGGCAGTTTCCGAGAGGACTGAAGTTAACAAAAAGAAAATGCAGGTTTGTCAACGAAACACAATCAGGTTCATGCTTCAGTGCTAAACCCCTCCTTGGAGCTGATTCATTGAAGAGCAAGCTGCAGAAAGCAATGCAACCTTTCCCTTGAAAGAGCCTGGAAGATTTAGGCCAGTGCTTTGCTATTCAGGTCAGTAATCTATTGTTTGTTGTATTTTTTAAAAATTTATTTGCTAAACTTTAGTTTCGAGGCTTTGATCTACACAAGTCACAGTGCTGAGCCCCACAGAGCATGGGTCATATTGATGAAGCTCAGCAGCTCTATCTTCCAAACACTCTGTCAGGTATCGAAAGTGATAGTGGGTTAAGTGCATGGTATCAATCCAACAAGCTGAAGTCACGACAGGTCACTAACCCAAAACATCAGCCGTTTCCCTGTTTACAGCATGGTTTTATTGATTTCAGATTAAAGCTAAAATCATAGTTTTATGATTCTACATTCAAATTACTGCCACCTGAATGGACGCAAGTGACAGTTCTTCAGCACAGATTGCTTGAGATTAGAATATTCAAATATGTAAAATTAATCAAAAATCTAGCTTTTCCAAAAGAGTAGGTTCATGAAACATGCTCATTTTATTTTTCAGTGAACATTAGCACTCCAGTAAACAATAGATATCTGACCAGAATGGCAAAAGGACTGGCAAAAGCCTTCCAGGCTCTTTCAAGGGGAAGGCTGCAACTGCTTTCTGCAGCTTGCCCTTCAATGATTCAGATCTGACCAGGGGAGTAAAACATTAACCAGTCTTTGTTTCGGTGACAAGCCTGCATTTTCTTTTGTTACTTCAAGCACTAATGGAAAGTGTCTTGGTGGTATTTTGTTGGTTGGACATTGAAATTATTAGGACAATATTACCATCCCCCCCCCAAATAAAAACTAAAAAAGGACCTGTGGCAGCACCTTTGCCATGGAACCTACAGTGTTTCAGAATGGGCGCTCGTCACTTCCATTTTAAAGGCAAATAGACTTGATGCCACCCAAGTCAGCAAAACCCGCCACAGCGAGAAACTGTAATGACCTCCTCAGGAGAGGGACACAAGCTGCAACCGACAGGGTCCTGGACTTCCCAGGAGCCAAACAACCAAACCATGTTCTACACAGATTGCAGTACATTATCAATGTATACACCTCGCCAAGACCTTCCCCACACCTCCCCTTCTAACAACCACCAAACCTCAAACACATTGTGCGTAGCAAACTGCCCAGCTTTTCAGGACAATACCATACAACCCTGTCACGGTAGATGCTACAAGACGTGTCAGAGCATTGACACCGATTCCACCATTATGGGTGGGGACACCTCCCACCATGTACATGGCAGGTACTCATGCAACTCGGCCAACATTGTCTATCTCATACACTGCAGGTAAGGATGCCCTGAGGCGTGGTACATTGGCAGAGGCTACGGCAACAGATGAATGGACACCGTGCAACAATCCACAGACAGGAGTGTTCCCTCCCAGTCGGAGAGCACTTTAGCGGTCCGGGATATTAGACCTCAGACCTTAGGGTGACCGTCCTCCAAGGCAGACTTCGGGACAGGCAACAACGAAAAGCAGCCAAGCAGAGGCTGATAGCTAAGCTCGGAACCCATAGAGATGGCCTCAACCAGGTCCTTGGGTTCATGTCACACTACAGGTGACCACCATTGCACTATACACACACACAGACAGATGCACACAGACACTCCTACAGACCCATACACTCATGCAGACCCTCTCTCATACACTCCCACACACACCCTCTCACAACTTATACCCCTTTACAATCTCACACTCAACCTCCCAACACACACACACACACGTTTGTGGGGTGAATTTGTACTTGCAGAATTACATTTTATTTTGCTCAAAAACTGCATGAATCCATGTAAGATTCTGTAAATCCTTTTTTAGATTAAAATCAGTCTGACCGTTGTGGCACACAGTGTCTTAGTGGGCAGCTCACACCTTAAATGCATTACCTGGGCACTGTTAACTGTTAAAATTCACTTGAGAATATAACTTAAAGTTCCGTGATTTACATATGAAAGAACTGAAACTAACACGTTCATTCCAAAAGATGAGAGACAAACAATACAGGTCTTTTTCAATTTAGAATTTCAGTTACATCACACTGTACACTTTTGCTATACATTGTGTCTTGTGATCTTATACTCCACAACCACCTGATGAAGGAGTGTCACTCCGAAAGCTAGTGCTTCCAAATAAACCTGTTGGACTATAACCTGGTGTTGTGATTTTTAACCCTCCAAAATACAGGAAAGAAATAGTGCGCTAATCACTGGCAACACCATTGTAAAATTACAATGTCCGCCCCTCCACTTGAATTTCCCAGAGACGAAACAGCATTCAAAAGGGAGAGGTGGTTTTCAGAGGATGTATTCCAGAAGGCAGTCAGCAGAGTGGGACAGAAATAGCAATGGGAATGAGTGGCCAAGACTAACCAGTATAGAAAACCATACAAGATCTTGGGAAAACTAGCATCTTCAAATACAGCTCTGAAGTCTATATACCACCGAGACATGGACATGAATCATGGCTTCATTACAGTGGTACACCATACTGGATTTCACTACCTACTTAACCACTATGTGAAAGCATCATCCATACAAATTATTGTGGCAATTGTAAACGATGCTGGATATTCACAGACAAACAAGTGGCAGACAATAATAATCCTTTTTTAAAGTCACAGCTACCTCCCATCCTGTATCCATATAGAATGGTGATTAGACAAGTGGAGTTTCCTCAGCATTGGTCCATTTAACTTTGGTAGAAAGCCAACCTCATGTAAAGTTCAATATGGGAAGCTGCAACACCTATTTAAAAAGCTGTGAACATCCTTGGGGGGGGGGGGGGGGGGGATTTTGACACAGTGTTCAATTCAGAAGAAGGTGGAGGAACAAATTACAGGATGTTGAGGTGTTGGCACAAATACAGAGGGTCCAGGGATCAGTACTATCAAGTGTAAAATCAAAGATGGCAGGTGCACAAAAATATTAAGAGACCAACAGTACAATCATGTACCTGAGGAAATGTAAAAATGAGCTGAGTCTTAGCACGCTCTCAAAAAAGACCCACAAATACAGATCAGTGAAACTTAAAAGTCAGATCAATCGTTTCAAAAGCACTTTTTTCTGACAATTTTCTCAACGAAATTAGTTGTTTTATCGAAAACCCTGCTGCAAATACACTACTTCTTCCACAGGGCTTTCAATGGCCTGTTTTCATCACCATGGACGATGACACACTCCTCACTGCTGATCTCAAAAGCAGTTGCTCACAGTAATCACACAATGTACCGACAGCAGGTCTCCCCTTTCCCAAAATCTGCTTGAACCAAAGCAGAGCCAAAGTAATCAACCAAACAAACCGAATTACTCTCACAGACAGCAAACCAGCAAGTAAAATGTTAAAAACCACACCACACCAGGTTATAGTCCAATAGGTTTATTTGGAAGCACTAACTTTCAGAGCGCTGCTCCTTCATCAGATGGTTGTGGTGTATAAAGATCCTATACTCCAAAACCACCTGATGAAGGGGCAGCGCTTTGAAAGCTAGTGCTTCCAAATAAACCTAGTGGACTATAACCTGACGAGTGATTTTTAACTTTGCACACCTCAGTCCAACAGCGGCATCTTCAAAGCAAGTAAAATGCATTGGACTGCTCACTTTAACCAATTTTTTTTCAAGAATCCCTACTGTGTGGAAACACCCAACAACTCCACACTGACCCTCTGAACCCACCCAGACCCATTCCCCCTCCCTTACCGACTAACACACTTACACATCCTGAGCATTATGGGCAATTCAGCATGGGCTGTGGGAGGAAGCAGGAACACCCGGAGGAAACCCACGCAGAGAATGTGCAAACTCCACACAGACACAATCGCCCGAGACGGAATCAAACCCAGGTCCCTGGCACTGTGAGGCAGCAATGATAACCACTGAGCCACCATGCCTCCCTTTGTACAGCAACTGATCGTAAGATCAAGATAGAAGCTGAATGTTTTTTAAGTGAATAAATTTGAAACATCACAAATAACATTCTTTCAGGTGCAGTGAAACAGTTCAAGTGTAGTTATGAACTTGATAGGCCATTGGAAACTCAGTTACACCAAGAGTTTTGACATAAGACTAGTAGTATAAAGGGACACATTGCTTGATTTTAGTCTGGGTAAGACATTAACTGCAACCTGTAAGGGAGTGAAAAAAATATCAACAGCAGTAACTTCCAGATTTCCACATTATTCTGTGCATATGGGGTCTCCAGAAACAGCTGTCAGTTTTAGTAATAACGATAAACGCACAGAGGATTGCCATAATTACAACTGCAAATCCCCATTATGATTAACATGGGGAGCGTGATTCCTCTACCACCTGACTCTCTACCATCAAACTCTAAGCAGTGAAAATGGTCTTTATAACTACAATAAGGAGCCCCTCAAGTCTGATCAGTGCAGGTACCTCATTCTGTATCGTCGAGATTAAAGAGATGGGAGACGGGGAAAAACTATCCCCCACAGTGATTCTCAAGAATGTACAGGAACTGCGTATTCTGCACAGACCCATAAACTAGGAAATACTTTAAACAAACAATAAATAGCCTATAGAATATAGTGGCTGTTACCAATCCAACTCATTGACACAATTGGGAGTACTCGGCAAGAAATGATCAGCAACACTGACTGCTGTCTTAATGCTTTTATTCTGGTTGAGAAAATATTGAAAGCCACTTCACATTTGCAATTTTCAAATTCCACCCAACCTTAGCAAGAGATTCGATTCAATCTGATTGAGAGTTTGGTTGAGAGTCAGGACATTGACTAGAAAGAAATAGATTTTCTAAAAAAATCCATCACAAAATTAAGTGACACTCAGTTCAACAGCAACAGGTGTGAACAGAAATATTTTATGACCTTGTAACTCTGATTCTGAAATATTCATTTAGATGATGCATTAACTAATTGAGTACTAGATGGATGTTTGAAACAAAGATAAATACTGTCTCACCCTTTGTTATAAGAGGATCCCATTACCATTACAGAGTATAGCCACAGAAGGAGAATCACAAAAAGTCAGGTGTTCAAAAGGAACCTGCCACTTGACAAATTATAAATTAATGAAATATTTCCTGGCTCAGGAATACAGTACATGAATATACTTCATCCACTGGCTTGTAATCAGCCTAATCCCAGTGCAGAAACAGACATCAAAACAAAAACCATGCACGTTTCCTACAGAAAGATGATCCATTAGCATTAGCACTGGATGGAATTGCAAATTAGGTAATTGGCGCTTGGATAGAGTAAAACATGATTGAGGCCAATATCTAAATAGGTTCCTCTAAAGGTAATTCAGACATAAAGGTGCAGGATTTGTGTCTGATCAGGCTGTGTGAGTTCGCATCAGGAGGACTATGGAGACTAGCCTCCCAATCAGAAAACACAGGACGACCTCAGGAAACATTCTTAAACAAATCTGTTAACAATTTAGATATAAAAGTTTTATTTTTTGTCAAATTGACTGGTGTCTTTTCGTGTGGAAAAGGGAGGAAAATAACTTGCTTATTCTATTGCCAATGGCAACAGTTTTGTTCTGCCAAGACCATTACAAGTTATTTACTTTCTGATGCACAGAATCAGCTTAGGCAACATTCTGAAGACCGACTGCAGTTTCAATCAAGGCCAACTGTCAGCACGGAATTGACAGGACAGTGAAAAAATGTCACAGCCTAAGATGTTTGTCTGTTTCAGACAGCAGTCAAGCTGTTTTGAGTTTTGAGAACACAATGTTTTTATTTATGAAACAATTAAATCTGTCATCTCTGGTTGGTAAGGAGTCAGCTCCTGAAAAAAGCTGAGACAACACGGTTGAAATGGTGTTAGCACATACACTACAGTATATACATAGTGGATGACAATCTCATTTGCTCAATCTTGCCTGCTCATCATCTGCTAGAATTAACCCTCAAATTTTAAACTAGGTCTACCTTAAAAAGCTTCAATTACATTGTATGTGCTCAATCCCCCACAGTGCTGTATCAACAAGTAAAACTGCCCAATAATAAATGACAATCCCAACAGACAAGGTCAAATGGAAGTGCAAGAGTGGCTGGGAAATAGAAGATGCAACTTTTACATCCTCGAGACAACTCAAAAGTGCTTTAATTGCTGATTGATAACACTTCAATGTATGGAAAGGTGGCAGCCAATTTGGGCCCAGCAAAATCCTTAAAACAATGATAAGAGTGCAACCAGATCATTTGTTCAGTGCAATCAGATGAGTGCAAAAAAAAACTCCCTCAGAACTCCAAGGAGAACTCCCCATGTTTCTCTTCTAAATGATACCACGTGTTCGACCCAAAAGGACAGACAGAACTGTTGACCGCTGTACCCAAGAGACCCTTGCACCCTTCGTTAACTGCCTTCCCTCAGTATTGTTCTGGGAGCCTCAGCTCCTGACTCTCTATCTCTCTCTAATGGAATTTGAATCCAAAGCTAAAATTCTAAATAGGCAAGAGGTTTGCATTTGTGCAATAAAGATCTCCCAAAAGACAGTCATTCTGACATGCAACAAACGTTGCTAATACAGCTGCAAATTTGCACACAATGGGACTTCACTAACAGTAATGATATGATCAATCAACTTTTGTTTTTCAACTCAGGGAGGCTCCCCAGTCTAACAGGGTCTTTGACAGCCATCTAAGCAATTTAACCAACACTCAGTCAATTAGGCGGCAGCATCAGGCTGAGGTTACGTGTTTAAGAGTTGAAACCACAACTAAACCAAAGTGATTCAGTGATATGAATAAATGAAAAATAAAACAAGGTTCATTGCCTGTTAAGAAATTACTCAGCAATGAAATTGGGTGATCCTTCTGTGGTCATAATGGAACTCCTCAACATGGTCATGTAATTAAAGGGATATAAGAAAAAAACTCTGGAAATACTCAGGTCAAACAAGACCTGTGGAAAGACAAAGAAAGGAGGCAGACACAGGCAGTTAATCATTCATCAGAAAGCTGGACTCTGATGAATGGGCTCATTTACAGGCAGAGATGTCTATTTCCTTCAACTTCACACATTCAAGACTGCCCAGGAACAGGGAAAAAAACTGTGAGAGATAAAAGGCCACTGAGCTTACAGGTCAAATGCACTCCCTTCAAATGTCACCCGAATCACTGAGTGACTTTAGTGTGTCCTATTTATCTTGGGTTCCTGACAGGTACAGTAACTTGCCTTTGCACAGGATTCATTTTCCAATCCAAACCATCACACAGTACGGAGATTGCAGTTGGATGGGGGATAGGAGGGAGCAGAATTCAGATGCAGTGGGGCAAGCTTACTCACTCCTGCAGCTAGCACTGTAGCAAAAGCAATCAAGAGGGAAACGCAGTATTCCACACCCTAGTACCACTCTGCCCCAGCGCTGCATTGGATCACATCGACATTTTTTAATTTGCAAAATTGAGTGATTGCAAAAAGGGGGGGTTGGGGGGGGGGCTGCCGAGAACACCATGAGCAGACTCTGGGAAGGCCATGCACTGTCTTCAACATATTCCAGGCAAACTAACAGCCTGAGGAACAGAACAAACCTAATACTTTTGATATGGTAATCTGGACAGCTAGAAGCATGCCTCCAACAACAAAGAAAAGCAACCCAGTGAAGCCTTACTCTATTAGAGTTCGCAATCATTAGGACGGAAATTAAAATTAAAAGGCATAATGTACAATGGTCTTACTATCTTACACATTCCTCACCTGACAGTACATACTCTCCAGGCAGCCTAACATTGCATAGATCTGCATTCTCGCTATCATTTTATGTACAGTGCAAAAGCAGTTCATAGGGAGCGAAAGGGAGGGGTGCGAGTGGGTGGGCTTGCCAATTGCATCAAAACATGAGATGACCGAAGCAGCCTGGATGGGTACAAAGTGCAGCAACTGCCAGTGGGCTAGCCCAGCAAGCTCAGCACATGTATGTTCCTGACAGTGTAAAACCCTGGCCCACTCCGCCCAATGCCTTGGCGCTCTCAGCAGTGCTTTTCCCCCACTTTGCCAGCAGACTGAGCAAGTAGCAGGTTCAATGCTGGTCGGTGTTCTTCCAGTCCGAGGGCAACCAGGGCCCCAACAAGCAGCGTCTTCACCTTGGCAACTGGGGGCTGGGTCGGCATCATCTGTGGGCACAGAGAAAGTGGGGGCGGACATCAATGAAAATAGATCACATCAGCATCATGGTTAGCAAAGTAATTCAGAGTCCACAGAATACAGTGCAGAAGCAGGTCATTTGGTCCTGTCCCTGTAACCCCACATTTCTCATGGTTAACCCACCTAGCCTGCACGATGGACAGTGGTTAGCACTGCTGCCTCACAGCGCCAGAGACCCGGGTTCAATTCCCGCCTCAGGCAACTGTCTGTGTGGAGTTTCTGGGTGCTCCGGTTTCCTCCCACAGTCCAATACGTGCAGGTTAGGGGAATTAGCCATGCTAAATTGCCCGTAATGTTAGTTGAAGGGGTAGATCTAGGGAAATGGGTCGCTCTTCGGAGGGTTGGTGAGGACTTGCTGGGCCGAAGGGCCTGTTTCCACACTAAGTAATCTAATCTCCGAACACTATAGGGTGATTTGGAATGGTCACATAACCTGTACATCTTTAGTCAGTCATAGAGGAAACTCAGAGACACGAATGTGCAAACTCCGCATAGATAGTTGCCAGAGGTTGGAACTGAACCCAGATCCTATTGCCGTGAGGCAGCCACTATGTTGCCCTAAAGAACTATCTAGGAGAAAGTGAGGACTGCAGATGCTGGAGATCAGAGCTGAAAAATGTGTTGCTAGAAAAGCACAGCAGGTCAGGAAGCATTCAAGGAGCAGGAGAATCGACATTTCAAACATAAGCCCTTCTTCAGGAATGAGGAAGGTGTGCCAAGCAGGCTAGGATAAAAGGTGGGGGCGGGGGGGGCGCGCTGGGAATACGATAGCTGGAAGGAAGTGAGGGTGATAGGCCGGAGAGGGGGTGGGGGCAGAGAGGTCAGGAAGAAGATTGCAGGTCAAGAGGGCGGACTGAGATAAGGTGGGGGGAGGGGAAATGAGGAAGCTGGAGAAATCTACATTCATGCCGTGTGGTTGGAGGGTCCCTAGGCGGAAGATGAGGCGCTCTTCCTCCAGGCGTCGTGTGGTCAGGGTCTGGCGATGGAGGCGGCCAAGGATCTGCATGCCCTTGGCGGAGTGGGAGGGGGAGTTAAAGTGTTCGGCCACGGGGCGGTTGGGTTGGTTGGTGTGGGTGTCCCAGAGGTGTTCTTTGAAACGTTGTGCAAGTAGGCGGCCTGTCTCCCCTATGTAGAGGAGGCCACATCAGGTGCAGCGGATGCAGTAAATGATGTGTGTGGAGGTGCAGGTGAATTTGTGACGGACTCATCTCTGCATGCCTCGACATGGTCCTGTCCCCCTTAGTCCAAGAACTCCCCACCTATGTTTGGGACACCCTCCACTTCCTCCATGATTTTTGCTTCCCCGACCCCCAACGCCTTATCTTCACCATGGACATCCAGTCCCTGTACACTTCCATCCCCCATCATGAAGAACTCAAAGCCCTCTGCTTCTTCCTTTCCCGCCAAACCAACCAGTACCCTTCCACTGACACCCTCCTTTGACTGACTGAACTGGTCCTCACTCTGAACAACTTCTCTTTCCAATCCTCCCACTTCCTCCAAACCAAAGGAGTAGCCATGGGCACTCGCATGGGCCCCAGCTATGCCTGACTCTTCATAGAATATGTGGAACAGTCCATCTTCCGCAGCTACACTGGCACCACCCCCCACCTTTTCCTCCGCTACATCAATGACTGTATCGGCACTACCTCGTGCTCCCACGAGGAGGTTGAACAGTTCATCCACCTTACTAACACCTTCCACCCCGACCTCAAAATTTACCTGGACCATCTCAGACTCCTCCCTCCCCTTCCTAGACCTCGCCATTTCTATCTCGGGCGACCGACTCAAACGCCATCCCATATTCCCAATTCCTTCGCCTCCGCCGCATCTGCTCCCAGGAGGACCAATTCCAATACCGAACAACCCAGATGGCCTCCTTCTTCAAAGACCGCAATTTCCCCTCCGACGTGGTTGACGATACTCTCCACCGCATCTCCTCCACTTGCCGTTCCTCCGCCCTTGAACCCCGCCCCTCCAATCGCCAACAGGACAGAACTCCACTGGTCCTCACCTACCAGCCCACCAACCTCCAGGTACATATCATCCTTAGTCATTTTTGCCACCTCCAAACAGACCCCACCACTAAGGATATATTTCCCTTCCCTCCCCCTATCAGCGTTCCGGAAAGACCACTCCCTCCGCGACTCCCTTGTCAGGTCCACACCCCCCACCAACCCAACCTCCACTTCCAGCACCTTCCCCTGCAACCGCAAGAAATGCAAAACTTGCGCCCACACCTCCCCCCTCACTTCCCTCCAAGGCCCCAAGGAATCCTTCCATATCCGTCACAAATTCACCTGCACTTCCACACACGTCATTTACTGCATCTGCTGCACTCGATGTGGCCTCCTCTACATTGGGGAGACAGGCCACCTACTTGCGGAATGTTTAGAGAACACCTCTGGGACACCCGGACCAACCAACCCAACCACCGTGGCTGAACACTAACTCCCTCTCCCACCCCACCAAGGACATGCAGGTCCTTGGCCTCCTCCATCACCAGACCACGGCAACATGACGCCTGGAGGAAGAGCACCTCATCTTCTGCCTAGGAACCCTCCAACCACAAGGGATGAATGCAGATTTCTCCAGCTTCATTTCCCCTCTCCCCACCTTATCTCAGTCCCAACCCTCTGACTCAGCACCGCCTTCTTGACCTGCAATCTTCTTCCCGACCTCTCCGCCCCATCACCCTCACCTTAACCTCCTTCCACCTATTGCATTCCCAGCTTCCCTCCCCCAAATCTCTCCTCCCTACCATTTATCTTAGCCTGCTTGGCACACTTTCCTCATTCCTGAAGAAGGGCTTATGCCTGAAACGTCGATTCTCCTGCTCCTTGGATGCTGCCTGACCTCCTGTGCTTTTCCAGCAACACATTTTTCACCAAAAAACTATCTACTGAATCTACTGACAGAGTTCCAGATTCCCACCACCCTTTGGGTGAAAAACTATTTCTTCATATCTCCACTAAACCTCCTACCCCTTACCTTAAATCTATGCCCCCTGATCATTAATCCTTCCATCGAGGGGAAAGCTTCTTCCTGCCTATTCTCATTATGCCCCTCATTTTTATATGTTTCTATCACTTCCACCCTCTCTGCTCCAAGGTAAACAACCCCAGTCCGCCCAATCTTTTTTTGTAACTGGAACTCGCCAGCCTAGGCAACATTCTGGAAAATCTCCTCTGCACCCTCTCCAGTGTTATCACATCCCTGCTATAATGTACAAAGGTGGAGAACTGGATGTAATCACCAATTCATTGCTTTGATTAAAAACCTCTTGTTTGTTGACACCAACAGTCCTTATGATCAGGCCAACTGCACATGCTCAGCACCATTTTCTTTTGCTTGTGCACAAAGAAATTCCAACTCTAGGATTCCTCTGGAAGAATGGCTCACTTCTAGCAATGCAACTAAATTCTCAGAAACTGACCTTGTCAACCTTGTGCCGATGAATAAGTCCATCAGGTCCCAGATAGAACGTGGAATATGCATCATAGGTTCTGAGGGTGAGGAAGGAAAGAAAAGCAACACACATTAATTTCCAAGCAAGACATGGAAGATGCTGTGTAGCTTCAACAGCAGTCATACACTGATAGGAATCACCAATTACACTGATTGAAAGGATAAAGATATTTTAACAATGCGATATTGTTGTGTGCAACTGTTTTGGCAAAATTACATTGATAAAATTTGTAAAAATACTTTAACTTGAATTTTACACAGTTTGCCATAAAATTCAATTTGTCCCACTCTATGATTCAGTGGATTAGATATTTACTAGATATTCTGTGTCAGGTACACTGCCCAAGAGTGAAAACAATCCAAGTTACAGGAAGTACAAAAGATGCAAACCATTTCTCTACACATCATGCTGAACTGTGTGCCTCAAAACATTTTTAATACTTGTTTTACAATATACATTCTGTGAGGCACACAGACAAAGGTGTTCTACATTTGCTACATCTACAGTTGAAAGGCTTTGACACTTGCCGCTACATGGCTACTCAGTGTTCGTATGCCCCTCAACACAGTTCTGGACCTTGGAAATGCAGGTGGAGGACAACTTTTTGCACTGGCAGTCCACCAAATTTCAAAGGGTGCTTTTCATCATTTTGACCATTTTCACATACAGGTGTAGTTGACATTTGACTCAGTGAGTCAATGGGAAGAGCCCATCCAGCAGGAACCTGTGATACAGAACTGCTTGGGATTAACCTTGACAATTGCATGCCTCTTCAGACCTTCTTTGTAAAGGTATATTCCATACAAAGAGAAAACAATACCTCCCCCACCACAGCTATCTCATGGTGTGCTAAAAGAGTGGGCAGCACAGTGGCTCATTGGTTCACACTGCTGCCTCAGTGCCAGGGACCTGGGTTTGATTCCAGCCCGAGGTGATTGTGTGTGGAGTCTGCATATTCTCCCTTTGTCCGCATGGGTTTCTTCCCACAGTCTAAAGACATGCAGGTTAGGTAAATTGCCCAGGGATGTACAGGTTAGGTGGACTATCCACAGGAAACACAGGGTTATGTGGAGAAGATAACAGGGTGAGTCTGTTTGGGATGCTATTCGGCGGATTAGCATAGACTCAATGGCTAAATGGCCTGCTTCCACACTGTAGGGATTCTATGATTCCATGAATGAAACTCAATATAAGAAAGAGCTCTTCCCACCAGCCAGTTGCCGCTCATTTGTAAGGCATGGAGCTGAGGCATGCTGCTAAATGCCCTGAGCAAACTGCTAAAGTCAATCACCTGACAAGATGTACCATGGTCAAATTGTTAGAACCAATCCTGACAGATTGGATAAACTGTCACTTAGAAAGGCATGGACAAGTCAGGGATTATCAGCATGGCGTTGGTAAGGTAACGTCATGCCATACACATTTCATTGAACTCTTTGAGGAAGTGATAAGGAGGATCATTGAGGGTAGCGAAGTGGATGTGATCCACATGAATTGTGGTAAGGCATTTGACAAGGTCCCACATGACATTGGTCAAAAAAGTAAAAGCCCATAGTATACAGGGCAATGTGTCAAATTGGTTTCAAAGTTGGTTCAGTAATAATTCAAATTAAGTTACAGGAAACAAAAGATAATGATCAATGGCTACCCTTGCGAATAGAAAGCAGTTTTGAGTGGTGTTCCACAGGGCTCAGTGCTGGGACTCCTACTGCTTGTTTTATATATTAACGATTGAACGTGGAGGGTACAATTGGGAAATTTGCAGACAACAAAAATTAGCCATGTAGTGGACAGTGTAGAGGATAGCTGTCAGCTCCAAAATGACAGATGCTTTGGAACAATGGGCAGGAAACTGATAGATGGAGTTCAACTCTGATAAGTATGAGGTGATGCATTTCGGGAAGCCAAACAGGCCAAGAAGGAAACAGAATAAAAAAGGGAATATCCTGAGGCGTGTTAATGAAGTGGGAGATCTTGATGTGCAAGCGCATCTCTAAAGCTAGCAGTTTAGGTAGATAAGGATGTAAAGAACGCATACTTTCATTCACAGAGATATAGAATACAAAAGTAGGGATGAAACTGTGTCAGACACTGGTGAGACCACAATGGCATGGTAGCACAGTGGTCAGCACTGCTGCCTCACAGCGCCAGAGACCCGGGTTCAATTCCCACCTTGGGCAACTGTGTACGTGGAGTTTGCACATTTCTCCCAGTGTCTGCGTGGGTTTCCTCCGGGTGCTCCAGTTTCCTCCCACAGTCCAAAAATGTGAATGTTAGGTGAATTGGCCATGCTAAATTGACTCTAGTGTTAGGTGAAGGGGCAAATGTAGGGAAATGGGTCTGGGTGGGTTGCTCTTCGGAAGGTCGGTGTGGACTTGTTGGGCCAAAGGGCCTGTTTCCACACTGTAAAGTAATCTAATCTAATCTTAAAGAGTATTTGTTGCAGATTTGGTCACCACATTACAGGAAGGACTTAATTGATCTGGGAATGGCACAGAGCAGATGTATTAGAATGTTGTCAGGGCTGGAGAATTGTAGCTACGAGAACAGATAAAGGAGTTAGGGTTTTTTCCCCATTGGAACAGAAAAGGGTGAGAAGTAAAGATAAAGATAAAGTAGACAGGGGAATTCCCTTGACCGAGTGTTCAAAATCAGGAGTCAGATTCAAGGCAAGTGGCAGAAGGATTAGAGGAAACACAAGGAAAATCTTTTTATGTACAGGGTAGTGGGCTCTGGAATTTGCACCCTGAATTAGAAGGGCATTTGGAGGCTTTGGGTTGGATGGACAAGATGGGCTGAATGGTCCCTTTTGTATCGTATCACTTCAATAGTTTTTATCTCCTTTACCCACAAGGCCTTGAGAATATTGTACACTGACCATTGTCAGATGGACACACGGTCAGGGTGTTTTACAAAATGAACCTCTCCATAATAGACAGGTGGTACAGCACAGTCCAATATGGCCAGACCCATCCTTTGTTACACTGGGGATTGGATAAAATTTATAAGTTTGAACACCAATACTGAATAGAAATGCAGGATGGTGGGGATACATTAGCACAAGTGGTTATGGATGCTATACTAAAATTCTCAAGATTCACATCCACCAGCAGATCATTGCAAAAACCTTAGAATCATCTCAAACCATGACCAAATGCTCTAGTATAAAACAAAGAACTTCAGATGCTGGAGTTTTGAAACAAAAACAAAGTGTTGAAGAAACTTAGCAGGTCCAGCAGCATCTGTGGATATTAAACAATGTTTTGAGTGCAGTGACCCTTTTGTTTCTAGAGATGCTGACAGACCTGCTGAGTTTCTCCAACAATTTGTTGTTTGTTTGTTCAAAATTCTCTTCACAGATCTAAAATTCTTTCAAACGTTGGAGCCAAAAGGATGTGCAGCAACCAACTCCCCCAGTGAATACCAGGCAGCTGCAGCCCATTATCTCACCGATAGAGTTCAGTCTTGTCCTTCTTGTAAAATTTCAGTATCAAAACATGGAGCGGGAGTCCTGTAATTCTCCAGCGGACTTGAATGGTGCAGTTCTCAGGATGCTGCGTCATTTTCATAATGTCCAAGTGAACATCCGCACAGTAATTCCAAACAATAAACCGAAGCAACGTCACAACTGTCTGATAGGTGGTACGACCCCTTGGAGATAAACAAACAAAGCACAGTAAACACTAGGAAAGTTTAAACTTAGAGAAGTAGGTTATTCAGTCTCTCGAGCTTGCTCAATTATTCAACACTATAACCTTCTCCTTCAATTCTACTGTCTCACCTGCTTTCGATAACTCTTGATCCCCTCAAGGATCTACATCAAGTTTAAAAATAGCAAACAATAGACTACACACATGCCTCTGGGATAGAGTTTTTTTTAAGACTGTGGGTTTTGTCGTCATGTGTATTCAGGTACAGACGATTAGATTAGATTACTTCGTGTGGAAACAGGCCCTTTGGCCCAACAAGTCCACACCGACCCTCCGAAGAGCAACCTACTAAGACCCATTCCCCTACATTTACCTCTTCACCTAACACTACGGGCAATTTTGCATTGCAAATTCACCTGACCAGCACATCTTTGGACTGTGGGAGGAAACCAGAGCACCCGGAGGAAACCCACGCAGACATGGGGAGAATGTGCCAATGCCAAGCAGGCAGTTGCCCGAGGAGGGAATTGAACCTGGGTCTCTGGCGCTGTGAGGCAGCAGTGCTAGTCACTGTGCCACCCAGGAACACAATGAAAACTCTACAATACCACCACATGAGTCCATCTCAGTACCAAGTTACCTCAGTACACAAAAAGCTTCGATGTAAAGTAATAAGAGAAACAAGCGTTAAAAAGCTAACTATTACTTCATAAAACAGTAAAAAAAAGATAATAGTATAGGAAAACAAAGGAATAAGTTAAAAGCTCAACAGTCTTTGCTGCTGCCAGATATTGTCGCTACTGAAACTGCCGCTTCCCTCATCTCCCCTGGTGCCTTGGGAACATGCGTGCCAAGCCAAGACACTGCCACGAGCTGCTGAGAGACCAGATGACAAATCACCGAAACCAGGCTGGAAGCCACCGCGCTGCTGAAACACCAGGTCAGAAGTTGTTACTAACCGCAGTGACCATAGCTACAGCCTTGAGACAAATAGACTTATGCATCCAACTGAGAAAATAAAGCTCCAACTTCATGTCACATCAGAATGTCAGCATTGACTCTTGTGCTCAAGTCTCCAGAATCTTCTGACTCAACAACGTGTATTTATACCTTTAATGTATAAAATATTCACAGAAGCAGTATAAAATAGACATCAAGCCCCATAAGGATTAGGTCAGATGACTAAAGGCATGGTGAAAGATAGGATTTAAGAAATGTCTCAAAGGAGGAAGGAAATATGGAGTGGTGTGATTCCAGAGCTTAGGCCGTAGATAGCTAAAGGCACATTTCCCAATAATAGAAGAGATTAAGGGTTGTTGACATTCAACAGATCAGGATTAGAGAAACATAAGGAACTCAGAAGATTCTTCCGAATGTAGAAAGAGACAAAGCTTGTGTCTTGGAGAAATTTGAAAATAAGGATAAAAATTTGAAAAACAAAAAGCAGTGTTTGTTAACTGAGGAGTCAGCATAGGTCAGGAAGGGGAGGCGAGAGAGGAAGGGGAATTGAGTTTTTGATTAGGGAAAACAGTATACCAGTAGTGAGAGAAGACATTCTTGAGGACTCATTCACTGAGTCCACATGGGTAGAACTGAGAAATTTAAAAAAAAAGATTACTTTGATAGCATTGTACAAATGACTAAATATGTAAGGAGATTGCAGGTAACTATAAGAATACGGTTGTAATACTAGGAAAATTTAACTTTCCTAACATCGACAGGGACTACCATTGTGCTAAGGACTTGGATGGAGAGAAATTTAAGTGTTCAGAAAGAATTTCTCATGTAGCTTGTAGATTGCCCTACCAAATAAGGGCAAAACTTGACTTCTAGTTGGGAAATAAGGCAGGGCAAATGACAGAAGTGTTAGTGAGGGAGCAATTTGGAACCAGTGACCATAATTCCATTAATTTAAAATAACTATGGAAAGGATAGATCTGTTCCACAAGTTAAAAGTTCGAAACTGGGGCAAGGTAAATTTGATGGTCTTAGACTGATTTTTCAAAAGTTGATTGGGGGAGGCAGTTTGCAGGCATAAAGACATCTGGTAAGTGGGAGCCTTTCAAAGGTGAGTCAATGAGAGTTCATAGGCAACCTGCTCCTGTTAGAGTGAAGGGTCAGACTGGCAGGAGTGGGAAACCCTGGATGACTAGTTATTGAGATACTGGTCTCGAAAAAGGAAGCATATAACATGTATGGACAACTGGGATCAAGTCAATTCCTTGAGGAATATAGAGAGTTTTGGGGCACACTTAAGAGAGAAATCAGGCTGGCTAAAAGGGGCCATGAGATGGTTTTGGCACATAAGATAAAAAGGAGAATCTAAAGAAATTCCAGAAGTACAAGGAGGGCAAAAGAGTAACTCGGAAGAGAATTTGAGCCTAAAAAGATCAATATGGGTCATCTACATGCTGAGCCACAAGAACTGGGTAAGATCCCGAAATGAATATTTCTCACTGGTATTTATCACCGGGAAAAGTACAGATGGGAGGGAACTTGGGGAAATAAATAGCAATGTCTGAAGGCGAGGCTGGAAGTCTTAAAACACATAAAAGATAGATAAATACCTGTGACCTGATGATTTCTATCCCAGGACTTTGTGGGAGGCTAGGGAGGAAATTGCAGGGCCCCGAGAAGAAATGTTTGTATCAACAGCCATGGGTGAAGTTGTTGTGGTTCTGTTCACCGAGCTGGGAAGTTGTGTTGCAGACGTTTCGTCCCCTGTCTAGGTGACATCCTCAGTGCTTGGGAGCCTCCTGTGAAGCACTTATGTGATCTTTCCTCCGGCATTTATAGTGGTTTGAATCTGCCGCTTCCGGTTGTCAGTTCCAGCTGTCCATCGCAGTGGTCCATGCCTAAGTAGCTATCCTTAGTAGCCACACACACAGATGACAAGCAACATGAATTCGACTGGGACAACACTACTATTATAGGACAAGCCAAACAGAGAACAGCCAGGGAATTCCTAGAGGCATGGCACTCATCCACAGATTCAATCAATAAGCACATCGACCTGGACCCAATATACCGGCCACTGCAGCGGACAGCTGGAACTGACAACCGGAAGCGGCAGATTCAAACCACTACAAATGCTGGAGGAAACATCACAGAAGCGCTTCACAGGAGGCTCCCAAGCACTGAGGATGTCACCTAGACAGGGGATGAAACGTCTGCAACACAAATTCCCAGCTCGGCGAACAGAACCACAACAACGAGCACCGAGCTACAAATCTTCTTACAAACTTTGAATGGGTGAAGTGCCAAAAATTGGAGTGTGGCTAATGTTGTACCATTATTTAAGCAAGACTGCAGCAAAATACCCAAACTGGTGAGCCTAATGTGGGTTGGTACGTTGTTAGAGGGGATTGAGGGACAGGATCTGCAGGCATTTGGAGAGGCAAGGACTAATTTAGAATAGTCAGCATGGCTTTGTGCTTGGGAAATCTTGTCTCAATAATTTGATTAAGTTCTTTGAAGGGGTGACCAAGAAAGTTGATGAAGACAGTGCAGTAGACATTGTTCACATGGACTTTAGCGAGGCCTTTGATCAGGTATGCATGCTAAGTTATTGAGTAAGGTCAAAACTCACAGGATCCAGGGACAGCTAGCCAACTGGATACAAAATTGGCTTGACAATAGGAGACAGTGGTGGTAGGAGGCTGTTTAGCAGACTGGAGATCTGTGACCAATGTGGTACCACAGAGATCGGTGCTGGATTCAGTTCTTTATAATTTATATAGATGCTTTAGATGAGAATTTAGGGAGGTATGGTTAGTAAGTTTGCAGGTCACACCAAGATTGGTCGTATAGTGGACAGTGAATAAAGTTACAGAACAGTACAGCACAGTACAGGCCGTTTGGCCCTGAATGCTGTGCTGACCTTTTATCTGGGAATGCAAAGATCTTGATCTACTGAGCCAGTAGGTTGAGGAATGACAGATGGAGTTTAATTTAGATAAATGCAAGGTGTTATATTTTGTAGGATTTACACAGTCAGTGGTAGGGTCCTGGGGAGTGTTACATAAAAAAGAGGTCTAGGGATGCAGGTTGAAAATACAGTCACAGTTAGACAGGGTAGTGAAGCAAGCTTTCAGCTTGCTTGCTTTTATCAGTCAGAGCACTGAGAATGGGAGTTAGGAAGTCTTCGTGCAGCTGTACAAAACATCAGTGAGGCCACACTTGGAGTACAGTGTGCAGTTCTGACTGCCCTACTAGAGAAAGGACATTATTTAACTAGAAAGACAGAAGATTTACTAGGATGCCTCTTGGTGGAAGGTTTGAGTTACAGGGAGAGGTCAGATAGACTGGGACTCTTTTTCCCTGGAGTAGGAGACTAAGGGGTGACCTTCTCGAGATCTACAAAAACACGCCAGGTATAGATAACATAGATAGTTGGCAGCTTTTCCCCCACGGAAAGGGAGTTAAAAGCTAGAGTGCATAGGTTTAAGGTGAGAGGGGAGAGATACAAAAGGGTGCAGAGAGGCAATATTTTTACACAACAGATGGTGAGTGTCTGGAATGGACTGTGAGAGGTAGCAGTGGAATTGAATATAATGTTATTGTTTAAGAAACGCTTAAGCAGATACATGGATGGGATAGTCATGGAGGGATATGGACCAAAAGCAGGCAAATGGAACTAGTTTAAGTTGTGAAAACTTGGCAGCACAGGGCAAATTCGGTCAAGGAGCCTGCTTCCAGGCTGTAGATTTTTATGACTAAATGCAGAGACAATAGGTAAATGGCATTTGGAGTAAAGGCACAAGCAGGGGTTTCAATGGGCTCATTTACCAAGACTAGAACATGAGGGTTCAACTGAGCATGCACCGCTTGGAGATAACAAAAGCATAAGTGAGGGCTTCAACAGGAGACAAATAAAACAAGCTGGACTTGGAAATAGACATATTTACTGACTGGTGTGTGCGCGAAAGCCTATGGGTCAGATATAATATCGAAGTTGTGAGCAGTCAGGTTCAGTCTCAGACAGCTATCAGGAAGAGAAATGGAATTTGTGTGAGGGAGTACAACAAGCACAGAGATTTTAAACAATAGCTCAGACTTCCCAATATTTTAATCGGAGGGAATTTACACTCATCTTGCATTGAATACTGGATAAGCAGTTTGACAAGTTAACAGTGAAGAGTCAAGAGCTGGATGCTATCAGCATGCTTGTGAAAATGAACAAGAAAAAAAAGTGTTGACGTCAGCTCACATGGGTGCCAGAAAGCTCAATAATTGTAACTTCGTGGCAATAGATCAAGAGAACAAAAGGTGGATCTCAGTGGAGAGAAACATGAAACCAGATCAGGGCTAGGACAGGAAGGAATTGTTGGTAATTTGGCATGATGGGCTAGGGTTAAACAATAAAAAGGCATTATTTATATAGCACTTTTCACAACCATTGGCAGTCTGAAAGCATTCTATAGCTAATTAAGTACTTTTGAAATAAAATTGCTCCCACAAAGTAGGTATGTTATAAGTGCTTGAGATACCTAGTTGAACAATGCCTCTATGCACTAACAATATAATTGGTGCATCTGAAACCAATGTTTCAAATTGGTTATGGGGCCTGGCAATGAAGTAGTTGGGCATGGATCATTAAAAATTTCAGTCTGACTGGAACCCCTCTTTTGTTTCCATGATCTAGCCATGAAGAATTAGAAACACAGTTCAGGTGTAAATAGGTCACTGCACTGCAGCATTTCAAGAGTTAGCTTGACACTACTTTCCAATGGGTAATTAGGAGTGAGCAACACATCTCGTTAATTTTTTTTTAAAAAGTACTTTCACAAGCAGCTAAACGGCAATAAGACATTCAGGATGAGTGGTTTTTGATAACACCCATATTACAAATCTTTCAACAAGCAGGTACACACCGCGTCTTTATCCTTGGAAACTGGCTGATGAATTCTACATTCGGAGAGTACATCCCATAATCATGTGGCTTCAGGAAGAAATTCGGCAACTGGAAACATAAGAATGTATTGATAAGCTGGCGATGCTGGCTTATCAGTAATAAGTTTCATTTTAATATGCAAGCTTTCAGCAACAATTGGGACTAAGACTTCAGGAAGCAGTTGCACAGTGGCACTTTGTGGCTACAGCATGTCACACCCTGACTGTGATATTAATATTTCCTTTAAACTTGTATTGACCATGTCTCATTAAATATAACAAACAGGAAATAAACCCATACAGACAGGAAGAAGTGCATGCCCATGGACTTTGAAAAATAATTAGACAGGGAACACACAACAAACTCAATATTTCTTCAGGTGCTCAACTGGTAAAGTCAGAGATTGCAATTGTGCTGAAACGTGAAGCATAGGCATCCCAGAGGCAGGGCTGACCTGGACTAATAATTCAGAATGCCAGGCTCATGCTCTCAGGACGAATTTGAATCCTGCCATGGCAAATGGTGAATTCTGACTTCAATAATGGCTACCAAATCAACACAGTTGGCACAAAGAGAGCACAGTGAGGGGAAGGGGGGAGTGCAAACCATTGGAAACATTATACTACCCCTTCTCCAAGGATCAGTGCAAAGTATTTTTGTGAAAGTGGGAATATTTATAGTTTGAAAGTTAAATTTGGTGGGAGCTAGTCTTTTCTCTAGCATGCAGCATAAGCTGTCTACTGAATAGTATTTCAACAATATTGCTTTACGCTTGTGCGTTAGAATAAAAGCTTTAACCTTTGAAATCTTTGAGACTCTCTCGGCCAGTCACTGGAAACTCAAACATCTTCTTCTTACATGCTAAACTAATTGAAGGAGTGACAGAGGTGTTATCATTATTTTTCCTACACCAGTCTGAAACCAGAGTACACACATTTAGTCAACACGAATTCATTGTTGATGAATTAAGGATGCTGTCTCTCATGCATAAACTTTAAAAACGTGTCTTGGCTGTAGTACGATTACATCGCCAACACTAATGGCTGTTTGTAAAGCACAAGAACAGAACCATCCTGATATAGAAGTGGTGACTGTATAAATCAGCGAGGGTTCCCACTCTACGCAACTAATACTTGTTCAGAATTGAGAAAAAAAGAAAGGATTGAACGCAACAGAAATAGAAAGCAGGAACAGGTCAGTCTACTGTTATTCAATATCCTGCAGTATCCCCATATTTCCTTTGGAGCCAAAATTTGATCTCTCTCTCTCAAATATACTAAATGGATGAACAGCCACAGCTCTCTTGGGTTGAAAATTTCAAATATAGGTTGTTAAGATCAATTGCATCTTTAGTAGGTACTGGGGAAGAGCTGAGTCCGTTTCCAAGCTTTGATGTTTAACACTTCAGACTTGTCTCATTTTGGTACATAAACACCTATCGCAGATGGTATTTAATACCGTCCACACAACACCACATTTACCAACTTTCATGAAATTCCACGAGTAGCAAGGTAAGCAACTGCCACCCGCAAAACTACCTAATGGACAAGTAGGGACTCTTCTGTCACTGAAGAAGTATTCTTGTCATTCTGCTTCTTACGGTTAAAGGTACCTCTTTTACCTCTGCACTCACTAAACTACTTTTCAATCAGGATTTACAGATACCCTCCAGTGTCTTGTGAAAATAGTCATGCCTTTGGCGTAGCCCAAGACTATGTACATCTCACAGCTGCTTCTGCTTTTATTCCATTATCCAAGATGCAGAGGGGAGAAAAGTGACTGCCTTTCTCCTGCGTCATCCTTCACAGGTGCACAGGAATCACAATATCTAGACCACAGAACAGAGGAGGGACTTGGCTTGCCCTGCTCTTTCTAGTCTGGTCCAACATTCTGATGCATGTATCTTAACTCTCACCAAGACCACATATCACCCCCAAACTTATGGAATGGACTACTGGTACAGTAACACCTTGATTTAAATTTTTTTTTATCCCAGGTGGTAAATTCCTCTGTGGTTGGCACTCTCCCAATCTTTAATCAGCTTTAGTGTCAAAATCCTGTGGGATGTACAGTATACATTCTTTATTCTAATTTGAATTGCACAACAATTAGTGGACATGCCCTCTGCTGCTTTGGCCTCGAGCTTCCAAATGACTCCCTATACTGCTACAAATTTTCTCTCCCATTTCAGACAAACCTTAAAACCTAGTTCGTTAATTTGCCTCATTGTCGCTCGCACCTTGGGATTGAATTTTAACAGAACGCTCTATTGAAACAGGGATATTTATTCTACATTGAAGGCACTATATAAAGGCACTTTGGAGGCAAAGCAGGTGACATAATTACCAATTGACCTAATTAGCTTAACTCTTTTATATATTCAGATCAAAGTAAATTAAAGTAAGTAGCTCTCTTACCTCCACTCTCAGCTTTTCGTAAAGGACAGCTAGATGTTCCTCCATACTGGGCTCCTTCTTCTGAAAGCTTGCACTTGCAAGGTTACCGGTGCCACTGAAAGTGGCCAATGCTCCAAGTGGTGGCACAGGAATTGTGGGGTGCTCAGAACCCAAGTGGTATGGCATTGGGCAGTGTTCACTGTCAAACAGTGCCTGGAAAGAATCCAGGTGCCCCTCGTGCATGTCCCAAAGGCTCAGTGTGGTCTCGGAGGGTTCTTCTGGATGGGGAATCTGCACACTTTTAGGGGACACTCTGGTTTCCTCAGGCTTCCCTGCCAGTGTTTCTGGGACACACTCCTCCACCAAATCTTTAACCATTATCTCCCTGTCAGAATTAGAGGAGACATGCTGCTCCACCACAATGTCATCTGCATTGCGCCCATCGACAGTTGTGATTGAAGCCAAGATGCCTTCCAGCTGGGCCAGGAGAAGTGCACTCGCTTGCTCAGCACCAAGCTGCCCATCCAGTCCAGCAGGCACGCTTTCTACCCTGGAGGCCACCAGCTGCTGCAAACGAACCAACCTGGAGCAGGGCACCTCCAGTACGGCAGTCTGCTTCTTTCCCCAGCCACTCATGACCAGCTGCATACTGACCTTCTCGTCCAGGACACAGATGAGGGATTGCAGGCGTAGGTCACTTGGGAGTGACCTTCCACTGCAGGCACCATGCAAAAGGCCATACGTAGGTACCTGGGCCCGTTCCAAATCCGGAAAGTGATTTGGCCCAAGGTTAAGTCTATGGGCAGCCGCTGTATGTCCTGTGATGCCTGGCCATCTCTTAGTCCGGTACTGAACGTGGACAGCAGCCTGCGCAGCCCATGATACGCTGCTAATCCGCCGAGCAGGCCTACCATGGCACACCTCGAGTCTCTGAGGAGTGAGAGAGAAAGAGAAACATAAGGCTTCATCACAATAACAAAAAACTGCAAGTAGTTTCTGACTCCTGATATCAACACAGAGCACCATGCACACAATGCCCATCCTAGTGCTGCAGAAAAAGCAAGGTACAGAAGGATGAAATCAGATGAGATCAAGACAGGACTTGACAAAATGTGGGTTGTGACCCCAGAATCTCATCTCATGTGCACAGAGACATGAGTTCTCCATCTTCTCTTGAACAGTAGTTTCTTAATGAATATCCTTGGATGCTGCCTGAACTGCTGTGCTTTTCCAGCACCACTAATCCAGAATCTTAATGAATATAGTCATTTACAGGGAGGAGCATCCAGTTAAGGCAACATACATATTGATTGGGTGACCATTACAATCAGTGAGTGTCAAGACTAAGCCATTTGCTGTTACACAATTAATGTTCTTAATCTTGTTAACTGGCTTCACATAATGAATGTGTTTCACCTCGTTAATTGACTTTACATACTGAATCCTTCTTCATGTTGTTAAATGGCTTTACATAAGGAATGCTTTTTCACCTTGTTAACCCACTACCCTTGCCTCCAGTACCACCTTGTTTACTGCAAGTTCTTATCTGATCTGAGTTATGCGAGTTGAACCTTTCGTTTCACAAAATTTAACCTTCCCTACCTGCTCATACCTTGCACATTTTCACATGTTTCACATATCAACATGAAACTCCTTTCAGAGAGTTCAGAAACTGGATCAGAAACAACTGTTTAAGCATTGTAAGAAAACTGGTTAAGATCAATCAAATGGAGGTGGGTGAAGGTGATGAGGGGGATGAAGATCTGGTATTATTTATCGTTACTGGTAATAGTTGGGTAGCACAGTGACTAGAACTGCTGTCTCAGTGCCAGGGACCCGAATTCGATGCAAGCCTCGGGTGACTGTGTGGAGTTTGTACATTCTCCCCATGTCTGTGTGGGATTCCTCCACAATCCAAAGATGTGCAGATTCGGTGAATTGGCCAGGCTCAAACCGCCCATAGTGTTCAGGGACATGTAGGCTAGGTGCATTAGTCAGGGGAAATGTAATGTAGAGTAATAAGGTTGGGAAATGGGTTTGAGTGGGATACTCTTTGGAAGGTCGGTGTGGACCTGTTGGGCTGAATGGTCTGTTTCCACACTGTAGGGATTCTACAATTCTATATATCTCACTGATCAGCTACCAAGATCATATGCTCATTGCAGTCTTTTCACATGAGCAGCTTGTGACTATAATCAGTTACATATTCAAAACGTAGACTTCATTAAGTTACATTTCTCTATTCACAACCGCAGTTAGACATTTTGATTCGACTGACCCAAGGTTGTCAGGAAAAGGTAAGGCAGCCTGTGGATTTGCTTACTGGAGCAGCAAATTGTCTTGAATCTAACTCAATCATGCCAAGTGCAAAAATGCAATTTTTGAAAAAAAAAGAGCAATTTGCTGGCTAGCACTGAAAAAAAACTACCACACAGGCGTCTGATTGTCGGAAAATGTGTCATGGGTTTACTCGTCATTTTTTCTTGCCATTTCTTGTCAGATTTAACCTTCACATGAACCTAGCCCCTTGAGAATGTTTGACTTCCTGGTAATAAAACAGTATCTTATCAATGTCAACCAAGCAGTTTTTTTTTAAACAAGCAACTCCTCTATCCAGCTAGTAATAAATCCAAAATGAATTCATGAGACATCTCTATTGGCTTGCATTCTCTGGAGTTTAGAAGTAGTGGGGGCCTTACTGAAACACATAATTCTTCAGAAGTTTAACAATGGTAGACACTGTAAACCTGCATCACATGGCTGAAAAGTCTACCACTGGTTTCAGAATAAGGGATGACAATGAGGACTGAGATGAGAAAAAATCTTTTCACTCCAGAGGGTTGAGCATCTGAGAAATTCTCCACCCTTCTCCACTGCGAGTTCAGTTATCGATTATGTTCAATACAGAGATCAATAAATTATTTTGAACATTGAGAATTAAGGGATATGGTGGGAAAGCAGAGTGGAGGTCGTCAGCCACAACTGAAAGTGGCTTGGGCTCAAATGGCTCTATGACCTACCACCCTACCTCTTGCAAAAATGCCATCCCGTATTCCCAATTCCTCCGCCTCCGCCGGATCTGCTCCCAGGAGGACCAGTTCCACCACAGAACACACCAGATGGCCTCCTTCTTTAGAGACCGCAATTTCCCTTCCCACGTGGTTAAAGATGCCCTCCAACGCATCTCGTTTACATCCTGCACCTCCGCCCTCAGACCCCACCCCTCCAACCGTAACAAGGACAGAACGCCCCTGGTGCTCACCTTCCACCCTACAAACCTTCGCATCAACCAAATCAACCGCCGAGATTTCCGCCACCTCCAAACAGACCCCACCACCAGGGATATATTTCCCTCCCCACCCGTCTCCGCCTTCCGCAAAGACCGTTCCCTCCGTGACTACCTGGTCAGGTCCACGCCCCCCTACAACCCACCCTCCCATCCTGGCACCTTCCCCTGCCACCGCAGGAACTGTAAAAGCTGCGCCCACACCTCCTCCCTCACCTCCATCCAAGGCCCCAAAGGAGCCTTCCACATCCATCAAAGTTTTACTTGCACATCCACTAATATCATTTATTGTATCCGTTGCTCCCGATGCGGTCTCCTCTACATTGGGGAGACTGGGCGCCTCCTAGCAGAGCGCTTTAGGGAACATCTCCGGGACACCCGCACCAATCAACCACACCGCCCAGTGGGCCAACATTTCAACTCCCCCTCCCACTCTGCCGAGGACATGGAGGTCCTGGGCCTCCTTCACCGCCGCTCCCTCACCACCAGACGCCTGGAGGAAGAACGCCTCATCTTCCGCCTCGGAACACTTCAACCCCAGGGCATCAATGTGGACTTCAACAGTTTCCTCATTTCCCCTTCCCCCACCTCACCCTAGTTCTAAACTTCCAGCTCAGCACTGTCCCCATGACTTGTCTGGACTTGTCCTACCTGCCTATCTCCTTTTCCACCTATCTACTCCACCCTCTCCTCCCTGACCTATCACCTTCATCCCCTCCCCCACTCACCCATTGTACTCTATGCTACTTTCTCCCCACTCCCACCCTCCTCTAACTTATCTCTCCACGCTTCAGGCTCACTTCCTTTATTCCTGATGAAGGGCTTTTGCCCGAAACGTCGATTTCGAAGCTCCTTGGATACTGCCTGAACTGCTGTGCTCTTCCAGCACCACTAATCCAGAATCTGGTTTCCAGCATCTGCAGTCATTGTTTTTACCCCGTTTGACCTACTCCTATATTCTTATAGGGAGGTAGTGCAGTAATAATAATGTCACAGGACTAATAAACTAGAGAATAAAATAAAAATGTTGGAGAAACTCAGCAAGTCTGGCAGAATCGTAGAGAAGAGGAAGTAACAGAGGATTGATGAGGGCAGAGCAGTAGATGTGATCTATATGGACTTCAGTAAGGCATTTGACAAGGTTCCCCACGGGAGACTGATTAGCAAGGTTAGATCTCATGGAATACAGGGAGAATTAGCCATTTGGATTCAGAACTGGCTCAAAGGTCGAAGACAGAGGGTGATGTTTTTCTGATTGGAGACCTGTGACCAGTGGTGTGCCACAAGGATCGGTGCTGGGTCCTCTACTTTTTGTCATTTACATAAATGATTTGGATGCGAACAGAAGAGGTGCAGTTAGTAAGTTTGCAGATGACACCAAAATTGGAGGTGTAATGGACAGCGAAGAGGATTACCTCAGATTACAACAGGATTGTGATCAGATGTGCCAATGGGCTGAGAAGTGGCAGATGGAGTTTAGATTAGATTACTTCGTGTGGAAACAGGCCCTTCGGCCCAACAAGTCCACACCGACCCACCAAAGCGCAACCCACCCATACCCCTACATTTACCCCTTCACCTAACACTACGGGCAATTTAGCATGGCCACTTCACCTGACCTGCACATCTTTGGACTGTGGGAGGAAATCGGAGCACCCGGAGAATGTGCAAACTCCACACAGTCAGTCACCTGAGGCGGGAATTGAACCCGGGTCTCTGGCGCTGTGAGGCAGCAGTGCTAACCAATGTGCCACTGTGCTGCCCGCACATTAATTCAGATAAATGTGAGATGGTAAATTTTGGAAAAGCAAAACTTAGCAGGACTTATACACTTAATGGTAAGGTCCTAGGGAGTGTTGCTGAACAAAAAGACCTTGGAGTGCAGGTTCATAGCTCCTTGAAAGTGGAGTCGCAGGTAGATAGGATAATGAAGGCAGCATTTGGTATGCTTTCCTCTATTGGTCAGAGTATTGAGTACATGAGTTGGGAGGTCATGTTGCGGCTGTACAGGACATTGGTTAAGCCACTGTTGGAATATTGCGTGCAATTCTGGTCTCTTCCTATTGGAAAGATGTTGTGAAACCTGAAAGGGTTCAGAAAAGGTTTACAAGGATGTTGCCAGGGTTGGAGGATTTGATCTATAGGGAGAGGCTGAACAGGCTGGGGCTGTTTCCCTGGAGCGTCGGAGGCTGAGGGGTGATGTTACAGAATTATGAGGGGCATGGATAGGGTAATAGGCAAAGTCGTTTCTCTGGGGTCGGGGAGTCCAGAACTAGAGGGCATAGGTTTAGGGTGAGAGGGGAAAGATATAAAAGAGACCTAAGGGGCAATGTTTTCACACAGAGGGTGGTACGGGTATGGAATGAGCTGCCAGAGGAAGTGGTGGAGGCTGGTACAATTGCAACATGTAAGAGGCATTTGGATGGGTATATGAATAGGAAGGGTTTGGAGGGATATGGGCCAGGTGCTGGCAGGTGGGACTAGATTGGGTTGGGATATCTGGTTGGCATGGACGGGTTGGACTGAAGGGTCTGTTTCCATGCTGAACATCTCTGTGACTCTATAACAGACAAAGTTAAAACGTTGAGTCAGATGTGACTCTTCATGACTGAAATAATTCTCCCCATTGCAAGAACAAAGTGTGTACACAGCACTTACATTGAGTGTCAGGTAACTTGCTATAAAATATGCAGGAATACTTTACACAATCACTGATTTTAAATATATCCCACCCCAATGCAGAAAAATAGAGATACAAGTCTTTACCGGGTGGACACTAAATGCTGATCTAAACAGCAATGCCTACGGCATATGGTTGAATATTATAAATACAAGTTGTCTACTGCCAACTTCAAGGAGTTGGACAATACCAGCAATGCTTGTATCTCCTGAACAAAACAACAGAACATAAAGACACAGGAGCCTCAAAGATTGTTCTATTCACTAAATGGCCTTAATTCCACTGCCATAATTGCCTGTCTGTGCTCCCCACTTCACCATAACCCTTGACCCCTTGTAGACCTCATGCGACTTAGGAAAATTGGAATTAGGATAATCCTGAACTTTGCATGCCTGAATTATGCCTGACTTGTTTAGTCTGATTTGAGAGGTTCCTCAGCCAAAATCATGAGATTCTATTATGAAACCGCTCAACATGATAACAGTCTGCAATAGTCACTGGCACTCTAAGCTTCCTCTTCACCACTGTTACAACACTTGGCAATGATTCATAAAAACAATCAATACAAATATTTAAAGAAGCCCACTTGATTGCAACCCATTCTTTGCTACAGTTACAATGTTGTGAAGTGTCTTCCCACCTGTTTGCTTCTCCCTGTTATTTAATGCTTGCCCTTCCAAACCTTTTCAACATTGATGATGTGCATTGGTGGACATATCCTTTCACTTAGGTTACCCAGTGCAGGGAAATACTTCAAAGAACTCAACAAAGTATGATATTCTAATGAAATGCATCTGGGAAAAGGATATGAAGTATTAGTCATTCCCAGACTAGACCATCCCCGAGAACAAACTAAAATACTGAGATAAAAAATAACATTTTTCCAAAAAAAAAATCAGGATAAGCTTTAGCTAGGTCATGGCTTTACTGAACAATGGATCAGGTCTGACGTCCAATTATGCTGCCCATAATTCATGTTTTTAAGACACTTTCAGACATAGGCTGTTTTTCTTCCCCAAATTAATGCCATAGGAATTCCACTCAATATCATCCAAAAGATGGCACCTTCAACAAAGAGACACTCTTCAGGTTCTAGCCAAGCAAAGTGTCAATTTAGACTTCACACCCAAGTGCAGAAGTGGTACTTGAAATCACCAACTTCTAACTCAAAGGATGAAGGCAGTCACTCCATTGAGGGGTAACACAGGACTAACAAATTGAATGATACATGCAGTTATGACCCTCAGAAGTTTACTTACTTACCTGTTTATGGCATAGAGGCAAGGTACTCCGTCTCCAGGTCAAATAGTAGTAGTCATTCCCCTGGGTCCTGGGAAGATTTCCGCAGCAAAGTCTCCGCTGCCTGAGTCCAAATGCTGCCAGGCCTCTGGCTGCACTCTGCCTGCAGCTCACAGCAGCTGCCATACATGCATACAGCCCAACGTCACTGTGGTGTACAAAACCTCGTTACTACAACTCTCCCGAAAAACTCACTTTCTTCAGACAGTCATCAAACAAAAAAAACCCACTATACACACAAATAAACAGACACTCTGAAAGCCTCTTTACTTATTTTACTCACATGCATGACTTATTAAAAACCTCATCAATACAGTCCCCTAACCTTCAACACAGTTACTACAACCAATTGTAAGTTTAAGTAGCTCCAACTCCAGTTTTATGGCTCTCCCCAGAATAAGCCTGCAACAATTTCTATAACAAGCCTTAAGAGGCAAACCCACAGTTCTACCAGTCCTCCCAGGAGCACCAGACTCAAAGTGACCAGCCCCCTCAGAAGTCCCAAGCCCAGTTCTAACACAATAACCAGTATTCCTATCACAAGTTCTAGCAATGCTCCCAAAGGTCCCGATACCAGTTGTATGAACAATGCCATTGTAAATGCCTTGCCACTTTAACCCAACTCCGAAATATACCAGACAGTTGCCCCACCTCAGCTCTATCACAGTTCCCCATCCATGACAGCCCCACGTCATTTTACCCCAGTTCTATCCCTCTATTTCTACCAGTCCCAGTAACCCCATTCCCCAGTTCTACCCCAGCCCCAAAAGCTCCTCCCCAACTCTACCCCAGCCCCAAAAGCCACACCCCAGCCCAAAGGCCCCTCCCCAACTCTACCCCAGCCCCAACAGCTCCTCCCAAGCTCCACCCCAGCCAAAACAGCCCCTCACCCAGCCCCAACAGCCACCCATAACCAACCCCATCATCCCCTCCCCAACTTTACAGTAGCCCCAACATCCCCTACACCAGTTTTGCCCCAGTCCCAAAAGCCCCTCCCCAGCCAAAACCACAATAGCCCCGCCCCCAGCTCATCCTCGACCACAATAGCCCCGCCCCGCCCCCAGCTCATCCTCGACCACAATAGCCCCGCCCCGCCCCCAGCTCGTCCTCGACCACAATAGCCCCGCCCCGCCCCCAGCTCGTCCTCGACCACAATAGCCCCGCCCCGCCCCCAGCTCGTCCTCGACCACAATAGCCCCGCCCCGCCCCCAGCTCGTCCTCGACCACAATAGCCCCGCCCCGCCCCCAGCTCGTCCTCGACCACAATAGCCCCGCCCCGCCCCCAGCTCGTCCTCGACCACAATAGCCCCGCCCCGCCCCCAGCTCGTCCTCGACCACAATAGCCCCGCCCCGCCCCCAGCTCGTCCTCGACCACAATAGCCCCGCCCCGCCCCCAGCTCGTCCTCGACCACAATAGCCCCGCCCCGCCCCCAGCTCGTCCTCGACCACAATAGCCCCGCCCCGCCCCCAGCTCGTCCTCGACCACAATAGCCCCGCCCCGCCCCCAGCTCGTCCTCGACCACAATAGCCCCGCCCCGCCCCCAGCTCGTCCTCGACCACAATAGCCCCGCCCCGCCCCCAGCTCGTCCTCGACCACAATAGCCCCGCCCCGCCCCCAGCTCGTCCTCGACCACAATAGCCCCGCCCCGCCCCCAGCTCGTCCTCGACCACAATAGCCCCGCCCCGCCCCCAGCTCGTCCTCGACCACAATAGCCCCGCCCCGCCCCCAGCTCGTCCTCGACCACAATAGCCCCGCCCCGCCCCCAGCTCGTCCTCGACCACAATAGCCCCGCCCCGCCCCCAGCTCGTCCTCGACCACAATAGCCCCGCCCCGCCCCCAGCTCGTCCTCGACCACAATAGCCCCGCCCCGCCCCCAGCTCGTCCTCGACCACAATAGCCCCGCCCCGCCCCCAGCTCGTCCTCGACCACAATAGCCCCGCCCCGCCCCCAGCTCGTCCTCGACCACAATAGCCCCGCCCCGCCCCCAGCTCGTCCTCGACCACAATAGCCCCGCCCCGCCCCCAGCTCGTCCTCGACCACAATAGCCCCGCCCCGCCCCCAGCTCGTCCTCGACCACAATAGCCCCGCCCCGCCCCCAGCTCGTCCTCGACCACAATAGCCCCGCCCCGCCCCCAGCTTATCCTCAACCACAATAGCCCAGCCCCGCCCACAGCTCATCCTCAACCACAATAGCCCCGCCCCACCAGCCCCGCCCCCAGCCGCAACAGTTGCACCGCCAGCTCGAGCCTGAGGTTGCCACCCCTGTTCCCGCTCCCGCTGTCTACCCCACAAAAGGTCCCAGGGGCCAGCCACAAGCCGGTATCGGCCCCGGACAGGAGCACTTTTGACCTGGAGCTCAGACTTCCGCATCAGGTTCCTGCGGCGCCATCCTCTCCGTACCTCCCGTCCCGGACTCGCGTTGTGACTCCCCCTCCCCCAGAAAGACACACGCCCTGACGGTGAGCGCCCACCTCACCCGATGCCCTTGGATACCGGGAGCCGAGTCGCGTCGCGCCGCACCGCACATGCGCCGCCTCGAGCCGCGGACGCTTCCAGAAAGCGACGTCGCGGCGCTGCCATCGGCCGAGCCTCCCGATTGGCTGGAGGCCGGCGAGAGAGAGACGGACTCTCATTGGCCGTGTCTGCGGCGCGTATTGTGACGTACGACGTTAGGACAGGTGGGAGGCGGAGACTCGGCACGCATGCGCCATCGGCATTTCAGGCGGTGTGGTCTGACTTGCTAAGACAGTATAGGGCTACCAACAACTGGTTTGGGTGGAGGGGAAAAGGATCTGGAACTTAAAAGGTTTAGTAGCTTCTGTGGACAGAGATAAAATAGGATTCATGTTCCTAGTCTGATGACCCTTCTTCAGAAACTGGAGAGAAAGGATTTGCTGTATTTGAATCTGGGGCATGGTTTCCAACCTCCAATTTCCTTTTCCTGGCATTATTTGATCAATAACATGGTGATCAATAACAATAACATGTCAAAGCATCCATCCACCTTCTCTCCCTCCCCCCGTAACATCTATTGTTGACCTCAGGACTGTTAGAAACCAAATTCAATAAAATTTAGATGAGACCACCAAAGCTGGAGACGAGACAATTTATTCTACGATCTTGCAAGAAAGGATCCCAATTGCAGAGAGCAATTGAAGTGATGATTATTCAAACTACTACACAGTTATACTTTTGAGCTGTGTGAGGTCACCTCTCCCGACTCCTGCATTACCCAATCTCTCTTAGTATTTTGCCTCTGCCCATCTATGCTCCACGCCCATTGCCCCCTTCCCCAGGTTGGCAACCTTCCTCTCTGTAAGTGCTGACACACACATTATTTTGTCGACAGTACATCAAGATCTGGTTTAACATTTTGTATCAATTCTGCTGGTACATTCCATCCTCGGACATTTCATTAACTTGTATCATTTTGTATAGCCCAAGCATTTCGGTTATCTCAGCTTTTTGCTGAAAACATAACTTTTAAAAAGAACTTATTTGCTCTAATAATTACACACCAAAGTTAGTAATTAATTAACCACAGTTATACACTGAAAAGTAGAGATCCTCTTCCCTAAATACCTGCAGAGTTAATAGTTCTCTTGCTGTACCCCTTTTCTGTATGCTTTTTCTATATCTGCAAAAACAACACTTTTCCCCATTTCAAACAGGACCGACACACGGCATGGAGAAAGGAAACTTCAAAACTTACAAAGAAGGCTGCGGTTTTACTGACACCAGCAAAAGGCCCAGAGAGTGAGATTTGTCTCGCTCAGAATCATAGCGATGTACAGCATTGAAATTGTTCGATCCAACTCGTCCGCACTGACCAAATATCTTAAATCTGGTCCTATTTGCCAGCACTTGCCCAATTTCCCTCTAAACTCCTCCTATTCACCGACCCAACATGATACCTTTTAAATGTGGTAATTATACCAGCCTCCACCACTTCCTCTGGCAGGTCATTCCATACATGCACCACCCTCTGTGAAAAAGTTGCCCATTACATCCCTTTTAAATTTTTTCCTCTCACCCTAAACCTATGCCATCTGGTTCTGGACTGCCCCACTCCAGGGAAAAGACCTTGTCTATTTACCATATCCATGGTCCTCATGATTTCAGTAGCTGTGAAGATTCACTGCTGTGTCAATAGTGGAGGTGTACCACCCTCTGCGTGAAAAAGTTGCCTCTAGGTCCATTTTAAATCTTTCCCCTCTTACCTTAAACCTATGACCTCTAATTTTGGACTCCCCTATCCTGTGGAAAAGACCTTGACTATTCACTCTGTTCATGCCCCTCATGGTTATATAAATCTCTATAAGGGTAGCAGGAAAATGTAAACAGTGTGCACAAGAGACATTTGAAGTCATTTTTCATGGTGCAACAGAAGACAATGTGACAGTCCTTTCTGATTTTAATTTCCATCAAGTCGAAGAGTATCAAAAATTGAAGTGGATGTAAAGTGGACTGCACAGCAATGGGTTAAACACTAGCAATAAATTACAAAGCTGTCTAACTATGTTTAAGAATTTGGTTTTAGTTTAGCTGAGTTGATTACATTCTTCCTTTTGGTCAGAAGTTCATGATTCAAGTTCCATTGGAGATTGTCAATAAAGTAATCTAGTTGACAGTGGGATTGATACTGACCAAATTCATGTGGGCATGTATTTATATTGCCTTGCTTTTACTTTATTGCTGTGACCCAAATGCTCCTTGTCTGAAATGCAACCTAGTCCAGTATTGTTCTAGAACATTCCACCTATGCTGACTGCAGCAAACATTTGTCACTCTTTTTGTTGATGTTTTTAAAGGCTTTGCATGAGATTCTAAATACATTCACAATAAAAGAACATTCTAAAAAGAATAGTTGTACGGGTAGGGTTTCCAGCTTATTCCTGGAGGTCTTTAGCTCATGCATGCAACACAGTCCCATCTGGTCAAATAGCCTCAACTTTTCAAATGTTATTATTACAATTAACTATAGGAAGTATTTGAAGAAAATAAATAAAACACAATTTCTGTACTTCGTTTTCTGCACTGTTAGCAAATTCATGAGATTAGTCCTTATTTCTTGGAAACAATTGCTTTTCTTCCCAAAATAGTACTTTATTCACAAAATTTGTAAAAGAACATTGTGAATTATTTTGAGCTTTAAAAAAAAAATCACAGAATGCGCAAAAGAATTCAACTTTTTTCCAGACAACAATGTTCCATTCTGAGATGACTCAATATAACTTCAACTCATTGTCTCTACCCTCAGGCGACAGTATGGGTGGACTTTGCATGTTCTCCCCGTGTCTGTGTGGGTTCCTCCAGGATGCTCTGGTTTCCTTTCACAGTCGAAAGATGAGCAGGTCAGGTGGATTGGCCATGCTAAATTGCCCATAGTGACCAGGGATGTGTAGGTTAGGTGAATGAGCCATGGGAAATGCAGGGTTACAGGGAGTGGGTAGAGGTTGTGGGTTTAAGTGGGATGATCTTCAGATGGTTGATGTGGACTTGATGGGTCGAATGGCCTGCTTCAGTACTGCAGGGTTTCTATGATTCTTACACATTCCATGTCAAGCATATAACCTGAAGGCTTCTAGATACTGTAACTTATACTAGGCAGTGTCTCAGTGTACTTAGGCTGAAAGGCCTCAGACAATGGTCTTAAATCTTGGAAACTTCAGACCAATTCAGAATTCACAAGCTAAGAAGTGAAAAGTGACGGTCCTTTCTGTGAGAATGGCTCAAATGCTTATGACAATAAGAAGGCAGTGGCAGACTGACAATTGAGGGATCCTGGAATGGATTGCAGTTGAGCTGATGCTGAGTTCCTTGTGGCGTCTTACTCATGCCGTTGGGGAGTGTTTAAACTAACATTCAGTTCTGAACAAAAGTCATACTGGACTCGAAACACTAAGACCAAAGTTCATCCAATCAACCATGAAGCAAAGGTCATATGTCACTCATTATTGCAGTAATCAAAAGAGCAGAGAGGAAAATAACTTTCCACCTTCCTGTGTGGACTTTCGATATTTGGAATTTGTTTACTCGATGTATATTGTTGTTCCACCCATAGGATATGTGGTAAACCACCTATCTTTTGCCTGGGTCTTAATTATGATTGAGTGTATGCATCTGTGTTGAAGGTTTTGAAGGGGTATATTTTAGATTGCATCAATTTGATATCCTTTCTTTTCACAGTTCTTGTTAAAATTACGTGTTACAATAAATAGTGTTTTTACTACGATGGGAAAAACCTGATGTGAATTCCTTTTGTCTAAGTAGCAGTCGGTCAGATAAATTAGTCATAAACAAAAAAACAACTTGCTGGAAAAGCTCAGCAAGTCTGGCAGCATCTGCGGAGAGAAATCAGTGTTTTGGTTCGAGTGACCCTTCCTCAGAAGATAACTTGGTCATTTTGGTGGTCTAATTGGGATTTCCCACTATTCATGACATGTGTGTGTATGCATAAGTCATTATGACAGCACATGCAGAAAGCACTTAAGAAATCATACAGTGTTCTAAGCTTCATTAATAGGGATATAGAATATAGGAGCAAGGGGTTACGCAGTCATTATTTAGGATACTGGTTAAACTTCAGCTGGAGTGCTGTGTACACAATGCTTTATGAAGAATGTGAATGCATTGCAGAAAGTGCAAAAGAGGTTTACTAGAATCTCAGTTATGAGGATAAATTGGAGAGGTTGGGAAGGAGGAGATTTGTTGTTAAATTTTAAATATCACCAAAGGGTCTGGACAGAGTAGTTAGGGAGAAACTGTTATTGTTCGTCAGAGGATTGAGAACCAGAATGTGCAGATTAAGATATTTTGCAAATGATGAAAACGAGAAAAAAAAAGTCAATGAATCTGAAATGCACTGCCTTAAGTACATTGGAGGCAGATCTAATTGATGTATTCACGATCATATTGGATGCTTCTTTAAAAACAAAACAATGTTCAAAGGTACCGAAATTATGTAGTGATATCTTCCTGATGCAGAAGATACGGAATGGTCCAACTACTTGGAGTGTTCAATGGCAACAAGGCCAGTCCAATCCTTCACAACACCAGAGACAGGTAGAACCTTAGTACGTAGTGACACGTTGATGTTTGCATATTGAAGGTCTACGCACAGTTTGATGCAGCTGCACTCAAAGGTAGCCATCAGGATAAGGGCGGGTTGGGCTGTCCGTGCTTCCCCACCCCAAATTATCCAGACTTTGTATATGGTGTCCGTGTGGACACGGTTCACCTTAGACCTCCAGATGACGTGGAAGATGGCTCGGGTGACTGCAACAGTGCAGATTCTGGGAATGGGCCACACCTGAGCTATGTACAACAGTCAGAGTGCCTCACACCTGATGACCAGGTTATTATCCATAATGGAGAGGGAGAGGTGCTCCCAAAAGCCTAGTTTCTGCCTCAGCTCGGTGATGCGCTTCTGCCAAGTTTTTGCTCATGTCTAGCCCCTCCAAATCATATTCCCAGCACCTTCGGGTAATCTATCCTGTCAGTGATGGGGATAAAGGATCGGCTGGCCCAGTTTCCAAAGAACATGGCTTTCCTCTTGTCTCGACTTATCTTGGCTCCTGAGGCCAGTTTGAACTGCTCACAGATGCTCATTAATTTGTGCACTGAAAGCAGATCCAAGCAGAAAACAACAACGTCATCCATGTACAGGGGGGTTTTGACCTGCAGGCCTCCATTGCTTGGAATAGTCACCCCTCTCAGGCTCACATTCTTCCTGATGGACTCAGCAAAATGTTCGATACAACACACAAAGAAGGCAAGAGAGAGCGGGCAATCCTGCCTGACTCCAGGTCTGACCAAGAAACTTTCTGCATCCCATCCATTGATTGAGACTGCACTAATGATGTTGACATAGAGCAGTTAGACCTAATTGCAGATTCCCTCCCCAATGCCCATTTTGGAGAAAGTTCAGTTATTGGAACCTCCCTTGCATCAAATGGATGTAAATATAGTCTTGTACAAGTAAAAAAATGTCTTTGGTTTGTTTGCTTGGTCGAGTCAAACTCCAATGTCTGTTAGTTTCTTCATATACTACTGTAACGAACCAAACTGCTTTGACAACGTATGTATATTGAGTCATATAGTCACAGAGCTAGTGTGGAAACAGACCCTTCGATCCAACTCCTCCATGTCGACCAGATATCCTAAATTAATCTAGTCCCATTTGGCCTGTATTTCTCTAAGACCTTCCGATACATATGCCCATCCAGAAGAGAAAAAAAATACTTTTCATGACTAAAGTGTATTTTTGAAGTAAAAAATGTTCAGGGGTACAGGAGAAGGCAGAAATTTGGAACGAATATCTGGCCAGCATGGACGAGTTGGGCTGAAGGGTCTGGTTCTGTGCTGTACATCTCTATGCTTGGGTGACTCTTAAGTCAAGCTGCCTAAAGAGCCAGTGCAAACATGATGGACAGAACGGCCTGCTCCTAAATATTAACAACTCTTCGATTCTCTCTTTAAGAGGCTCCTCGCGATCGGTTCTGAAAATTATTGCGTTCTTTTCGTCAGAAGGAAAAGTATATTTTTCATACGTTTATATAGATGCACACTTGTGTGAGTTTATAGAGGGGGCGGACTTTCGCGTACGCTCACCACTTATCGAGGGTGGAACGTTGTAGAGGGGAAGGGAACTTATCCGGACAGTTAATTCGTACCCACCCACGGTCCAAGACGAAGCGATGAACCGCGGGAAACGCGCAGCCGCAGTTGGAGACGTTCGCGCAGTGTAGTTTGTTGCGCACCATCCTCCACGCAGGGAGACGACGGCCGCAAGCGCGCAGCCGCAGTTGGGCGCGACCCCGCCCACTCGGTGCAACCAACGCGCTTGCGCATCGCTCCGCGCACGGTGGGGCGGCTTTCCGTTTCGGGGCGTCAATGCGCTTGCGCGTGGGTGCCTTCCGACCCCCCACCCCCACACATCAGCAAACGGGACACAGCTGCAGCTGCGCGACCTTTCCCCACGTGAGGAGCGTTCGACGACACCATCCGGGTTCTGGTCGGGCCGGCGGCCGGGACAGCCGGGGAGCGCGAGGGTCTCCCAGAAGGAGCCGGAAGTTTCCGGAGAGAGAGAGCGCGCGCGCGCACACGGGGGGATGCCGCGAGGCCGAGGCAAAGCCGGCAGCGGCCGGGAGCTCCCGCAGGACGACGAGGACGAGGAGCAGTGGCTGGACGGAGAGGAAACGGCGGCGCCCCCACCGTCCAACCAGGAGGGTGAGAGAGGGAGAGACGGCTCCGGAGGCGGGGAGGTGCAGGCCGTCGGGGGGAGGGGGAGAATACTGAGGGGAGGGGGAGGGGGAGGAGGAGGGGGAGATTCATGGAGAGAGTTAAAACCCCTTCCCGTCAAATAGACCCAGGAACATAAACCACAGACAGCTGTTACCCCAATAATACAGAGAATATAGATCCCACAGACTGATCCTCACAGACAGCTGTTACCCCAATAATACTGAGAATATAAATCCCACAGACTGATCCTCACAGACAGCTGTTACCCCAATAATACTGAGAATATAAACCCCACAGACTGATCCTCACAGACAGCTGTTACCCCAATAATACTGAGAATATAAACCCCACAGACTGATCCTCACAGACAGCTGTTACCCCAATAATACAGAGAATACAGATCCCACAGACTGATCCTCACAGACAGCTGTTACCCCAATAATACTGAGAATATAAACCCCACAGACTGATCCTCACAGACAGCTGTTACCCCAATAATACTGAGAATACAGATCCCACAGACTGATCCTCACAGACAGCTGTTACCCCAAGAATACTGAGAATATAAACCCCACAGACTGATCCTCACAGACAGCTGTTACCCCAATAATACTGAGAATATAAACCTCACAGACAGCTGTTACCCCAATAATACTGAGAATATAAACCCCACAGACTGATCCTCACAGACCGCTGTTACCCCAATAATACTGAGAATATAAACCCCACAGACTGATCCTCACAGACAGCTGTTACCCCAATAATACTGAGAATATAAACCCCACAGACTGATCCTCACAGACCGCTGTTACCCCAATAATACTGAGAATATAAACCCCAGACTGATCCTCACAGACAGCTGTTACCCCAATAATACTGAGAATATAAACCCCACAGACTGATCCTCACAGACAGCTGTTACCCCAATAATACAGAGAATACAGATCCCACAGACTGATCCTCACAGACAGCTGTTACCCCAATAATACTGAGAATATAAACCCCACAGACTGATCCTCACAGACAGCTGTTACCCCAATAATACTGAGAATATAAACCCCACAGACTGATCCTCACAGACAGCTGTTACCCCAATAATACAGAGAATACAGATCCCACAGACTGATCCTCACAGACAGCTGTTACCCCAATAATACTGAGAATATAAACCCCACAGACTAATCCTCACAGACAGCTGTTACCCCAATAATACTGAGAATATAAACCCCAGACTGATCCTCACAGACAGCTGTTACCCCAATAATACTGAGAATATAAAACACACAGACTGATCCTCACAGACAGCTGTTACCCCAATAATACTGAGAATATAAAACACACAGACTGATCCTCACAGACAGCTGTTACCCCAATAATACAGAGAATATAAACTCCACAGACTGATCCTCACAGACAGCTGTTACCCCAATAATACTGAGAATATAAAACACACAGACTGATCCTCACAGACAGCTGTTACCCCAATAATACAGAGAATATAAACTCCACAGACTGATCCTCACAGACAGCTGTTACCCCAATAATACTGAGAATATAAACCCCACAGACTGATCCTCACAGACAGCTGTTACCCCAATAATACTGAGAATATAAATCCCACAGACTGATCCTCACAGACAGCTGTTACCCCAATAATACTGAGAATATAAACCCCACAGACTGATCCTCACAGACAGCTGTTACCCCAATAATACTGAGAATATAAACCCCACAGACTGATCTTCACAGACAGCTGTTACCCCAATAATACTGAGAATATAAACCCCACAGACTGATCCTCACAGACAGCTGTTACCCCAATAATACTGAGAATATAAATCCCACAGACTGATCTTCACAGACAGCTGTTACCCCAATAATACTGAGAATATAAATCCCACAGACTGATCCTCACAGACAGCTGTTACCCCAATAATACTGAGAATATAAACCCCACAGACTGATCCTCACAGACAGCTGTTACCCCAATAATACTGAGAATAGAGATCCCACAGACTGATCCTCACAGACAGCTGTTACCCCAATAATAATGAGAATATAAACCCCACAGACTGATCCTCACAGACAGCTGTTACCCCAATAATACTGAGAATATAAACCCCACAGACTGATCCTCACAGACAGCTGTTACCCCAATAATACTGAGAATATAAATCCCACAGACTGATCCTCACAGACAGCTGTTACCCCAATAATACTGAGAATATAAACCCCACAGACTGATCCTCACAGACAGCTGTTACCCCAATAATACTGAGAATATAAACCCCACAGACTGATCCTCACAGACAGCTGTTACCCCAATAATACTGAGAATATAAAACACACAGACTGATCCTCACAGACAGCTGTTACCCCAATAATACTGAGAATATAGATCCCACAGACTGATCCTCACAGACAGCTGTTACCCCAATAATACTGAGAATATAGATCCCACAGACTGATCCTCACAGACAGCTGTTACCCCAATAATACAGAATATAGATCCCACAGACTAATCCTCACAGACAGCTGTTACCCCAATAATACTGAGAATATAGATCCCACAGACTAATCCTCACAGACAGCTGTTACCCCAATAATACTGAGAATATAGATCCCACAGACTGATCCTCACAGACAGCTGTTACCCCAATAATACTGAGAATATAAACCCCACAGACTGATCCTCACAGACAGCTGTTACCCCAATAATACTGAGAATATAGATCCCACAGACTGATCCTCACAGACAGCTGTTACCCCAATAATACAGAGAATATAAACCCCACAGACTGATCCTCACAGACAGCTGTTACCCCAATAATACAGAGAATATAAACCCCACAGACTGATCCTCACAGACAGCTGTTACCCCAATAATACTGAGAATATAAAACACACAGACTGATCCTCACAGACAGCTGTTACCCCAATAATACTGAGAATATAGATCCCACAGACTGATCCTCACAGACAGCTGTTACCCCAATAATACTGAGAATATAGATCCCACAGACTGATCCTCACAGACAGCTGTTACCCCAATAATACAGAGAATATAAACCCCACAGACTGATCCTCACAGACAGCTGTTACCCCAATAATACTGAGAATATAAACCCCACAGACTGATCCTCACAGACAGCTGTTACCCCAATAATACAGAATATAGATCCCCCACAGATTGATCCTCACAGACAGCTGTTACCCCAATAATACAGAGAATACAGATCCCACAGACTGATCCTCACAGACAGCTGTTACCCCAATAATACAGAGAATATAAACCGCACAGACTGATCCTCACAGACAGCTGTTACCCCAATAATACTGAGAATATAAACCCCAAAGACTGATCCTCACAGACAGCTGTTACCCCAATAATACAGAGAATACAGATCCCACAGACTGATCCTCACAGACAGCTGTTACCCCAATAATACAGAGAATATAAACCGCACAGACTGATCCTCACAGACAGCTGTTACCCCAATAATACAGAGAATATAAACCCCACAGACTGATCCTCACAGACAGCTGTTACCCCAATAATACTGAGAATATAAATCCCCACAGACTGATCCTCACAGACAGCTGTTACCCCAATAATACTGAGAATATAAACCCCACAGACTGATCCTCACAGACAGCTGTTACCCCAATAATACAGAATATAGATCCCCCACAGATTGATCCTCACAGACAGCTGTTACCCCAATAATACTGAGAATATAAATCCCCACAGACTGATCCTCACAGACAGCTGTTACCCCAATAATACTGAGAATATAGATCCCACAGACTGATCCTCACAGACAGCTGTTACCCCAATAATACAGAGAATATAAACCGCACAGACTGATCCTCACAGACAGCTGTTACCCCAATAATACAGAGAATATAAACCGCACAGACTGATCCTCACAGACAGCTGTTACCCCAATAATACAGAGAATACAGATCCCACAGACTGATCCTCACAGACAGCTGTTACCCCAATGATACAGAGAATATAAACCGCACAGACTGATCCTCACAGACAGCTGTTACCCCAATAATACAGAGAATATAAACCCCACAGACTGATCCTCACAGACAGCTGTTACCCCAATAATACTGAGAATATAAACCCCACAGACTGATCCTCACAGACAGCTGTTACCCCAATAATACAGAGAATATAGATCCCACAGACTGATCCTCACAGACAGCTGTTACCCCAATAATACTGAGAATATAAACCCCACAGACTGATCCTCACAGACAGCTGTTACCCCAATAATACAGAGAATATAAACCCCACAGACTGATCCTCACAGACAGCTGTTAGCCCAATAATACAGAGAATATAAACCCCACAGACTGATCCTCACAGACAGCTGTTACCCCAATAATACAGAGAATATAAACCCCACAGGCTGATCCTCACAGACAGCTGTTACCCCAATAATACAGAGAATATAAACCCCACAGACTGATCCTCACAGACAGCTGTTACCCCAATAATACTGAGAATATAAATCCCCACAGACTGATCCTCACAGACAGCTGTTACCCCAATAATACAGAGAATATAGATCCCACAGACTGATCCTCACAGACAGCTGTTACCCCAATAATACTGAGAATATAAACCCCACAGACTGATCCTCACAGACAGCTGTTACCCCAATAATACAGAGAATATAAATCCCCACAGACTGATCCTCACAGACAGCTGTTACCCCAATAATACTGAGAATATAAATCCCCACAGACTGATCCTCACAGACAGCTGTTACCCCAATAATACTGAGAATATAAATCCCCACAGACTGATCCTCACAGACAGCTGTTACCCCAATAATGCTGAGAATATAAATCCCCACAGACTGATCCTCACAGACAGCTGTTAGCCCAATAATACTGAGAATATAAACCTCAGACTGATCCTCACAGACAGCTGTTACCCCAATAATACTGAGAATATAGATCCCACAGACTGATCCTCACAGACAGCTGTTACCCCAATAATACAGAATATAGATCCCACAGACTGATCCTCACAGACAGCTGTTACCCCAATAATACAGAGAATATAAACCCCACAGACTGATCCTCACAGACAGCTGTTACCCCAATAATACAGAATATAGATCCCACAGACAGCTGTTACCCCAATAATGCTGAGAATATAAATCCCCACAGACTGATCCTCACAGACAGCTGTTACCCCAATAATACTGAGAATATAAACCCCAGACTGATCCTCACAGACAGCTGTTACCCCAATAATACAGAATATAGATCCCACAGACTGATCCTCACAGACAGCTGTTACCCCAATAATGCTGAGAATATAAATCCCCACAGACTGATCCTCACAGACAGCTGTTACCCCAATAATACTGAGAATATAGATCCCCCACAGACTGATCCTCACAGACAGCTGTTACCCCAATAATACAGAATATAGATCCCACCGACTGATCCTCACAGACAGCTGTTACCCCAATAATACTGAGAATATAAACCCCACAGACTGATCCTCACAGACAGCTGGTACCCCAATAATACTGAGAATATAAATCCCCCACAGATTGATCCTCACAGACAGCTGTTACCCCAATAATACTGAGAATATAAATCCCCCACAGATTGATCCTCACAGACAGCTGTTACCCCAATAATACTGAGAATATAAACCCCACAGACTGATCCTCACAGACAGCTGTTACCCCAATAATACTGAGAATATAAGCCTCACAGACAGCTGTTACCCCAATAATACTGAGAATATAAACCCCACAGACTGATCCTCACAGACAGCTGTTACCCCAATAATACAGAGAATATAAACCCCACAGACTGATCCTCACAGACAGCTGTTACCCCAATAATGCTGAGAATATAAACCCCAGACTGATCCTCACAGACAGCTGTTACCCCAATAATACTGAGAATATAAACCCCACAGACTGATCCTCACAGACAGCTGTTACCCCAATAATACTGAGAATATAAATCCCCACAGACTGATCCTCACAGACAGCTGTTACCCCAATAATACAGAATATAAACCCCACAGACTGATCCTCACAGACAGCTGTTACCCCAATAATACTGAGAATATAAATCCCCCACAGATTGATCCTCACAGACAGCTGTTACCCCAATAATACTGAGAATATAAATCCCCCACAGATTGATCCTCACAGACAGCTGTTACCCCAATAATACTGAGAATATAAACCCCACAGACTGATCCTCACAGACAGCTGTTACCCCAATAATACTGAGAATATAAACCCCACAGACTGATCCTCACAGACAGCTGTTACCCCAATAATACTGAGAATATAAATCCCCACAGACTGATCCTCACAGACAGCTGTTACCCCAATAATAGAGAATATAAACCCCACAGACTGATCCTCACAGACAGCTGTTACCCCAATAATACTGAGAATATAAACCCCACAGACTGATCCTCACAGACAGCTGTTACCCCAATAATACTGAGAATATAAATCCCCCACAGATTGATCCTCACAGACAGCTGTTACCCCAATAATACTGAGAATATAAACCCCACAGACTGATCCTCACAGACAGCTGTTACCCCAATAATACTGAGAATATAAATCCCACAGACTGATCCTCACAGACCGCTGTTACCCCAATAATACTGAGAATATAAACCCCAAAGACTGATCCTCACAGACAGCTGTTACCCCAATAATACTGAGAATATAGATCCCACAGACTGATCCTCACAGACAGCTGTTACCCCAATAATACAGAATATAAACCCCACAGACTGATCCTCGCAGACAGCTGTTACCCCAATAATACTGAGAATATAGATCCCACAGACTGATCCTCACAGACAGCTGTTACCCCAAGAATACTGAGAATATAAACCCCACAGACTGATCCTCACAGACAGCTGTTACCCCAATAATACTGAGAATATAAATCCCACAGACTGATCCTCACAGACCGCTGTTACCCCAATAATACTGAGAATATAAACCCCAAAGACTGATCCTCACAGACAGCTGTTACCCCAATAATACAGAATATAGATCCCACAGACTGATCCTCACAGACAGCTGTTACCCCAATCATACTGAGAATATAGATCCCACAGACTGATCCTCACAGACAGCTGTTACCCCAATAATACAGAATATAAACCCCACAGACTGATCCTCACAGACAGCTGTTACCCCAATAATACTGAGAATATAGATCCCACAGACTGATCCTCACAGACAGCTGTTACCCCAATAATACTGAGAATATAGATCCCACAGACTGATCCTCACAGACAGCTGTTACCCCAATAATACAGAATATAAACCCCACAGACTGATCCTCGCAGACAGCTGTTACCCCAATAATACTGAGAATATAGATCCCACAGACTGATCCTCACAGACAGCTGTTACCCCAATAATACTGAGAATATAAACCTCACAGACAGCTGTTACCCCAATAATACTGAGTATAAACCCCACAGACTGATCCTCACAGACAGCTGTTACCCCAATAATACTGAGAATATAGATCCCACAGACTGATCCTCACAGACAGCTGTTACCCCAATAATACTGAGAATATAAACCCAATAGACTGATCCTCACAGACAGCTGTTACCCCAATAATACTGAGAATATAAATCCCACAGACTGATCCTCACAGACAGCTGTTACCCCAATAATACTGAGAATATAGATCCCTCAGACTGATCCTCACAGACAGCTGTTACCCCAATAATACTGAGAATATAAACCCCACAGACTGATCCTCACAGACAGCTGTTACCCCAATAATACAGAATATAGATCCCACAGACTGATCCTCACAGACAGCTGTTACCCCAATAATACTGAGAATATAGATCCCACAGACTGATCCTCACAGACAGCTGTTACCCCAATAATACTGAGAATATAGATCCCACAGACTGATCCTCACAGACAGCTGTTACCCCAATAATACTGAGAATATAAGCCTCACAGACAGCTGTTACCCCAATAATACTGAGAATATAAACCCCACAGACTGATCCTCACAGACAGCTGTTACCCCAATAATACAGAGAATATAAACCCCACAGACTGATCCTCACAGACAGCTGTTACCCCAATAATGCTGAGAATATAAACCCCAGACTGATCCTCACAGACAGCTGTTACCCCAATAATACTGAGAATATAAACCCCAGACTGATCCTCACAGACAGCTGTTACCCCAATAATATTGAGAATATAAACCCCAGACTGATCCTCACAGACAGCTGTTACCCCAATAATACTGAGAATATAAACCTCACAGACAGCTGTTACCCCAATAATACTGAGAATATAAACCTCACAGACAGCTGTTACCCCAATAATACTGAGAATATAAATCCCACAGACTGATCCTCACAGACAGCTGTTACCCCAATTATACAGAGAATATAAATCCCACAGACTGATCCTCACAGACAGCTGTTACCCCAATAATACAGAATATAAATCCCACAGACTGATCCTCACAGACAGCTGTTACCCCAATAATACTGAGAATATAAACCCCACAGACTGATCCTCACAGACAGCTGTTACCCCAATAATACAGAATATAGATCCCACAGACAGCTGTTACCCCAATAATACTGAGAATATAAACCCCACAGACTGATCCTCACAGACAGCTGTTACCCCAATAATACTGAGAATATAAATCCCCACAGACTGATCCTCACAGACAGCTGTTACCCCAATAATACTGAGAATATAGATCCCACAGACTGATCCTCACAGACAGCTGTTACCCCAATAATACTGAGAATATAAAACACACAGACTGATCCTCACAGACAGCTGTTACCCCAATAATACTGAGAATATAAATCCCCACAGACTGATCCTCACAGACAGCTGTTACCCCAATAATACTGAGAATATAAACTCCACAGACTGATCCTCATAGACAGCTGTTACCCCAATAATACTGAGAATATAAACCCCAGACTGATCCTCACAGACAGCTGTTACCCCAATAATACTGAGAATATAAACCCCACAGACTGATCCTCACAGACAGCTCTTACCCCAATAATACAGAATATAAACCCCACAGACTGATCCTCACAGACAGCTGTTACCCCAATAATACTGAGAATATAAATCCCCACAGACTGATCCTCACAGACAGCTGTTACCCCAATTATACAGAGAATATAAACCCCACAGACTGATCCTCACAGACAGCTGTTACCCCAATAATACAGAATATAGATCCCACAGACTGATCCTCACAGACAGCTGTTACCCCAATAATACTGAGAATATAAACCTCACAGACAGCTGTTACCCCAATAATACTGAGAATATAAACCCCACAGACTGATCCTCACAGACAGCTGTTACCCCAATAATACTGAGAATATAAACCCCACAGACTGATCCTCACAGACAGCTGTTACCCCAATAATACTGAGAATATAAACCCCACAGACTGATCCTCACAGACAGCTGTTACCCCAATAATACTGAGAATATAGATCCCACAGACTGATCCTCACAGACAGCTGTTACCCCAATAATACTGAGAATATAGATCCCACAGACTGATCCTCACAGACAGCTGTTACCCCAATAATACAGAATATAAACCCCACAGACTGATCCTCACAGACAGCTGTTACCCCAATAATACTGAGAATATAGATCCCACAGACTGATCCTCACAGACAGCTGTTACCCCAATAATACTGAGAATATAAACCTCACAGACAGCTGTTACCCCAATAATACTGAGAATATAAACCCCACAGACTGATCCTCACAGACAGCTGTTACCCCAATAATACTGAGAATATAGATCCCACAGACTGATCCTCACAGACAGCTGTTACCCCAATAATACTGAGAATATAAACCCCACAGACTGATCCTCACAGACAGCTGTTACCCCAATAATACTGAGAATATAAATCCCACAGACTGATCCTCACAGACAGCTGTTACCCCAATAATACTGAGAATATAGATCCCTCAGACTGATCCTCACAGACAGCTGTTACCCCAATAATACTGAGAATATAAACCCCACAGACTGATCCTCACAGACAGCTGTTACCCCAATAATACAGAATATAGATCCCACAGACTGATCCTCACAGACAGCTGTTACCCCAATAATACTGAGAATATAGATCCCACAGACTGATCCTCACAGACAGCTGTTAGCCCAATAATACTGAGAATATAGATCCCACAGACTGATCCTCACAGACAGCTGTTACCCCAATAATACAGAATATAGATCCCACAGACTGATCCTCACAGACAGCTGTTACCCCAATAATACTGAGAATATAGATCCCACAGACTGATCCTCACAGACAGCTGTTACCCCAATAATACAGAGAATATAAACCCCACAGACTGATCCTCACAGACAGCTGTTACCCCAATAATACAGAGAATATAAACCCCACAGACTGATCCTCACAGACAGCTGTTACCCCAATAATGCTGAGAATATAAACCCCAGACTGATCCTCACAGACAGCTGTTACCCCAATAATACTGAGAATATAAACCCCACAGACTGATCCTCACAGACAGCTGTTACCCCAATAATACTGAGAATATAAATCCCCACAGACTGATCCTCACAGACAGCTGTTACCCCAATAATACAGAGAATATAAACCCCACAGACTGATCCTCACAGACAGCTGTTACCCCAATAATACTGAGAATATAAACCCCACAGACTGATCCTCACAGACAGCTGTTACCCCAATAATACTGAGAATATAAATCCCCCACAGATTGATCCTCACAGACAGCTGTTACCCCAATAATACTGAGAATATAAATCCCCCACAGACTGATCCTCACAGACAGCTGTTACCCCAATAATACTGAGAATATAAACCCCACAGACTGATCCTCACAGACAGCTGTTACCCCAATAATACTGAGAATATAAACCCCACAGACTGATCCTCACAGACAGCTGTTACCCCAATAATACTGAGAATATAAATCCCCCACAGATTGATCCTCACAGACAGCTGTTACCCCAATAATACTGAGAATATAAACCCCACAGACTGATCCTCACAGACAGCTGTTACCCCAATAATACTGAGAATATAGATCCCACAGACTGATCCTCACAGACAGCTGTTACCCCAATAATACTGAGAATATAAACCCCACAGACTGATCCTCACAGACAGCTGTTACCCCAATAATACAGAGAATATAAACCCCACAGACTGATCCTCACAGACAGCTGTTACCCCAATAATACTGAGAATATAGATCCCACAGACTGATCCTCACAGACAGCTGTTACCCCAATAATACTGAGAATATAGATCCCTCAGACTGATCCTCACAGACAGCTGTTACACCAATAATACTGAGAATATAAACCCCACAGACTGATCCTCACAGACAGCTGTTACCCCAATAATACAGAATATAGATCCCACAGACTGATCCTCACAGACAGCTGTTACCCCAATAGTACTGAGAATATAGATCCCACAGACTGATCCTCACAGACAGCTGTTACCCCAATAATACTGAGAATATAGATCCCACAGACTGATCCTCACAGACAGCTGTTACCCCAATAATACAGAATATAAACCCCACAGACTGATCCTCACAGACAGCTGTTACCCCAATAATACAGAATATAAACCCCACAGACTGATCCTCGCAGACAGCTGTTACCCCAATAATACTGAGAATATAGATCCCACAGACTGATCCTCACAGACAGCTGTTACCCCAATAATACTGAGAATATAAACCTCACAGACAGCTGTTACCCCAATAATACTGAGTATAAACCCCACAGACTGATCCTCACAGACAGCTGTTACCCCAATAATACTGAGAATATAGATCCCACAGACTGATCCTCACAGACAGCTGTTACCCCAATAATACTGAGAATATAAACCCCATAGACTGATCCTCACAGACAGCTGTTACCCCAATAATACTGAGAATATAAATCCCACAGACTGATCCTCACAGACAGCTGTTACCCCAATAATACTGAGAATATAGATCCCTCAGACTGATCCTCACAGACAGCTGTTACCCCAATAATACTGAGAATATAAGCCTCACAGACAGCTGTTACCCCAATAATACTGAGAATATAAACCCCACAGACTGATCCTCACAGACAGCTGTTACCCCAATAATACAGAGAATATAAACCCCACAGACTGATCCTCACAGACAGCTGTTACCCCAATAATGCTGAGAATATAAACCCCAGACTGATCCTCACAGACAGCTGTTACCCCAATAATACTGAGAATATAAACCCCAGACTGATCCTCACAGACAGCTGTTACCCCAATAATATTGAGAATATAAACCCCAGACTGATCCTCACAGACAGCTGTTACCCCAATAATACTGAGAATATAAACCTCACAGACAGCTGTTACCCCAATAATACTGAGAATATAAACCTCACAGACAGCTGTTACCCCAATAATACTGAGAATATAAATCCCACAGACTGATCCTCTCAGACAGCTGTTACCCCAATAATACAGAATATAAATCCCACAGACTGATCCTCACAGACAGCTGTTACCCCAATAATACTGAGAATATAAACCCCACAGACTGATCCTCACAGACAGCTGTTACCCCAATAATACAGAATATAGATCCCACAGACAGCTGTTACCCCAATAATACTGAGAATATAAACCCCACAGACTGATCCTCACAGACAGCTGTTACCCCAATAATACTGAGAATATAAATCCCCACAGACTGATCCTCACAGACAGCTGTTACCCCAATAATACTGAGAATATAGATCCCACAGACTGATCCTCACAGACAGCTGTTACCCCAATAATACTGAGAATATAAAACACACAGACTGATCCTCACAGACAGCTGTTACCCCAATAATACTGAGAATATAAATCCCCACAGACTGATCCTCACAGACAGCTGTTACCCCAATAATACTGAGAATATAAACTCCACAGACTGATCCTCATAGACAGCTGTTACCCCAATAATACTGAGAATATAAACCCCAGACTGATCCTCACAGACAGCTGTTACCCCAATAATACTGAGAATATAAACCCCACAGACTGATCCTCACAGACAGCTCTTACCCCAATAATACAGAATATAAACCCCACAGACTGATCCTCACAGACAGCTGTTACCCCAATAATACTGAGAATATAAATCCCCACAGACTGATCCTCACAGACAGCTGTTACCCCAATTATACAGAGAATATAAACCCCACAGACTGATCCTCACAGACAGCTGTTACCCCAATAATACAGAATAAAGATCCCACAGACTGATCCTCACAGACAGCTGTTACCCCAATAATACTGAGAATATAGATCCCACAGACTGATCCTCACAGACAGCTGTTACCCCAATAATACTGAGAATATAGATCCCACAGACTGATCCTCACAGACAGCTGTTACCCCAATAATACTGAGAATATAAACCCCACAGACTGATCCTCACAGACAGCTGTTACCCCAATAATACTGAGAATATAAATCCCACAGACTGATCCTCACAGACAGCTGTTACCCCAATAATACTGAGAATATAGATCCCTCAGACTGATCCTCACAGACAGCTGTTACCCCAATAATACTGAGAATATAAACCCCACAGACTGATCCTCACAGACAGCTGTTACCCCAATAATACAGAATATAGATCCCACAGACTGATCCTCACAGACAGCTGTTACCCCAATAATACTGAGAATATAGATCCCACAGACTGATCCTCACAGACAGCTGTTAGCCCAATAATACTGAGAATATAGATCCCACAGACTGATCCTCACAGACAGCTGTTACCCCAATAATACAGAATATAGATCCCACAGACTGATCCTCACAGACAGCTGTTACCCCAATAATACTGAGAATATAGATCCCACAGACTGATCCTCACAGACAGCTGTTACCCCAATAATACAGAGAATATAAACCCCACAGACTGATCCTCACAGACAGCTGTTACCCCAATAATACAGAGAATATAAACCCCACAGACTGATCCTCACAGACAGCTGTTACCCCAATAATGCTGAGAATATAAACCCCAGAGACAGCTGTTACCCCAATAATACTGAGAATATAAACCCCACAGACTGATCCTCACAGACAGCTGTTACCCCAATAATACAGAGAATATAAACCCCACAGACTGATCCTCACAGACAGCTGTTACCCCAATAATACAGAGAATATAAACCCCACAGACTGATCCTCACAGACAGCTGTTACCCCAATAATGCTGAGAATATAAACCCCACAGACTGATCCTCACAGACAGCTGTTACCCCAATAATACAGAGAATATAAACCCCACAGACTGATCCTCACAGACAGCTGTTACCCCAATAATAATGAGAATATAAACCCCACAGACTGATCCTCACAGACAGCTGTTACCCCAATAATACTGAGAATATAAATCCCCCACAGATTGATCCTCACAGACAGCTGTTACCCCAATAATACTGAGAATATAAATCCCCCACAGATTGATCCTCACAGACAGCTGTTACCCCAATAATACTGAGAATATAAACCCCACAGACTGATCCTCACAGACAGCTGTTACCCCAATAATACTGAGAATATAAACCCCACAGACTGATTCTCACAGACAGCTGTTACCCCAATAATACAGAATATAGATCCCACAGACTGATCCTCACAGACAGCTGTTACCCCAATAATACTGAGAATATAGATCCCACAGACTGATCCTCACAGACAGCTGTTACCCCAATAATACTGAGAATATAGATCCCTCAGACTGATCCTCACAGACAGCTGTTACCCCAATAATACTGAGAATATAAACCCCACAGACTGATCCTCACAGACAGCTGTTACCCCAATAATACAGAATATAGATCCCACAGACTGATCCTCACAGACAGCTGTTACCCCAATAGTACTGAGAATATAGATCCCACAGACTGATCCTCACAGACAGCTGTTGCCCCAATAATACAGAGAATATAAACCCCACAGACTGATCCTCACAGACAGCTGTTACCCCAATAATACAGAGAATATAAACCCCACAGACTGATCCTCACAGACAGCTGTTACCCCAATAATGCTGAGAATATAAACCCCAGACTGATCCTCACAGACAGCTGTTACCCCAATAATACTGAGAATATAAACCCCAGACTGATCCTCACAGACAGCTGTTACCCCAATAATATTGAGAATATAAACCCCAGACTGATCCTCACAGACAGCTGTTACCCCAATAATACTGAGAATATAAACCTCACAGACAGCTGTTACCCCAATAATACTGAGAATATAAACCTCACAGACAGCTGTTACCCCAATAATACTGAGAATATAAATCCCACAGACTGATCCTCTCAGATAGCTGTTACCCCAATAATACAGAATATAAATCCCACAGACTGATCCTCACAGACAGCTGTTACCCCAATAATACTGAGAATATAAACCCCACAGACTGATCCTCACAGACAGCTGTTACCCCAATAATACTGAGAATATAAATCCCCACAGACTGATCCTCACAGACAGCTGTTACCCCAATAATACTGAGAATATAGATCCCACAGACTGATCCTCACAGACAGCTGTTACCCCAATAATACTGAGAATATAAAACACACAGACTGATCCTCACAGACAGCTGTTACCCCAATAATACTGAGAATATAAATCCCCACAGACTGATCCTCACAGACAGCTGTTACCCCAATAATACTGAGAATATAAACTCCACAGACTGATCCTCACAGACAGCTGTTACCCCAATAATACTGAGAATATAAACCCCAGACTGATCCTCACAGACAGCTGTTACCCCAATAATACTGAGAATATAAACCCCACAGACTGATCCTCACAGACAGCTGTTACCCCAATAATACTGAGAATATAAATCCCCACAGACTGATCCTCACAGACAGCTGTTACCCCAATAATACTGAGAATATAAACCCCACAGACTGATCCTCACAGACAGCTGTTACCCTAACAATACAGAATATAAACCCCACTGACTGATCCTCACAGACAGCTGTTACCCCAATAATACTGAGAATATAAAACACACACTGATCCTCAAAGACTGCTGTTATGCCTATAATACTGAGAATATAAATCCCCCACCGATTGATCCTCTCAGACAGCTGTTACCCCAATAATACTGAGAATATAGATCCCACAGACTGATCCTCACAGACAGCTCTTACCCCAATAATACTGAGAATATAAACCCAACCGACTGATCCTCACAGACAGATGTTTCCCCCATCATACTGGGAATATCAACCCCACAGACCGCTGTAACCCAAATAATACAGAGAATATCAGTCCCACAGACTATTCCTCACAGACAGCTGTTACCCCAATAATACTGAGAATATAAATCTCACAGACAGCTGTTAACCCAATAATACTGAGAATATAAATCCCACAGACTGATCCTCACAGACAGCTTTTACCCCAATAATACTGAGAATATAGATCTCACAGTTTGATACTCATGGACAGCTGTTACCCCAATGATACTGAGAATATACACCCCACAGACTGATCCTCACAGACAGCTGACACCCCAATGATACTGAGAATATAGAAACTACAGACTGATCTTCACTGACCGCTGTTACCTCAATAATACAGAATATAAATCGCACAGGCTGATCCTCACACACAGATGTTACCCCAATAATACTGAGAATATACATTCCACAGACTATTCCTCACAGACAGCTGTTATCCCAATAATACTGAAAATGTAAATCCCACAGACAAATCGTCACAGACAGCTGTTAACCCAATAATACTGAGAATATAAATCCCACAGATTGATCCTCACAGAGAGCTGCGATCCCAACAATACTGAGAAAATAAATCCCACAGTCTGATCCACACAGACTGCTGTAAAAAGTTTGGGAGAAGATTTGTAGCTCGGGTGCTCGTTGTGGTTCTGTTCGCCGTGCTGGGAATTTGTCTTGCAGACGTTTCGTCCCCTGTCTAGGTGACATCCTCAGTGCTTGGGAGCCTCCTGTGAAGCGCTTCTGTGCTGTTTCCTCCGGCATTTATAGTGGCCTGTCTCTGCCGCTTCCGGTTGTCAGTTCCAGCTGTCCGCTGTAGTGGCCGGTATATTGGGTCCAGGTCGATGTGCTTGTTGATTGAATCTGTGGATGAGTGCCATGCCTCTAGGAATTTCCTAGCTGTTCTCTGTTTGGCTTGCCCTATAATGGTAGTGTTGTCCCAGTCGAATTCATGTTGCTTGTCATCTGCGTGTGTGGCTACTAAGGATAGCTGGTGGTGTCGTTTCGTGGCTAGTTGGTGTTCATGGATACGGATCGTTAGCTGTCTTCCTGTTTGTCCTATGTAGTGTTTTGTGCAGTCCTTGCATGGGATTTTGTACACTACATTGGTTTTGCTCACGTTGGGTATCGGGTCCTTCGCCCTGGTGAGTTGTTGTCTGAGAGTGGCTGTTGGTTTGTGTGCTGTTATGAGTCCTAGTGGTCGCAGTAGTCTGGCTGTCAGTTTGGAAATGCTCCTGATGTATGGTAGTGTGGCTAGTCCTTTGGGTTGCGGCATGTCCTCGTTCCGTTGTCTTTCCCTTAGGCATCTGTTGATGAAATTGCGAGGGTATCCGTTTTTGACGAATACCTTGTATAGGTGTTCCTCTTCCTCTTTTTGCAGTTCTGGTGTGCTGCAGTGTGTTGTGGCCCTTTTGAATAGTGTCTTGATGCAACCTCGTTTGTGTGTGTTGGGGTGGTTGCTTTCATAGTTTAGGACTTGCTCTGTATGTGTGGCTTTCCAGTATACCTTTGTGGTGAATTCTCCGTTCGATGTTCTCTGTACCATCACGTCTAGGAATGGGAGTTGGTTGTCCTTTTCTTCCTCACTAGAGTATATGCATTGGGATTCCAACAGCTCTGCTGTACAATATTAACCTTATTGGCAACCTTTGCGAGTAGGGCCCTGTTCATGTATTTACTGTGTAGTCTTGATGCCAAGATACAGAATATCAGAATTATGTTGTGATAATGGTTACCATGATCAACTGTATGCTGCAAATTCATGAAAGGGCTTGTGCATACTTTGGCCCTGAAATCTTCACAGTCTAACTCTGATTACCTTGGGAAGGCAAAGGTGTCTCAAATGTTTGAGCAACAGATTGAACTAGCTGTCTGGCACTATATCACAGTAGAGCATGGTGGTGTTGTTTACTCATTAGGATGTTACAGTCAAGCCAAAAAGTTGTTCTGCCTATCTCTCAGATCGGTCATGTGGAATATGAATTTTGTTGTTGATGTGCTGCAGGTTTGTAGGACATATGTATGAACGACTAATAGACTGATTGACTGACCTGCAAAAATGCTCAAGCACCCACCAGCCTTTGCTTTCAAACCACAGAATGCTAACTTGGATTGTGAATAAATTTATTCACATGTATGTCTGATCACACAAGCTGGCAGTCTTGCTGCGTCTATCTCAACCTTAGGAACCAGAGCTCCATGGAAAAGCAACACAGAGCTCAAGCACATTTGAAACATTTGCCATTGCTGAGGGTACAAGACACCTGCTGCACAACTGTTGTCTGAAGTTTCATGCTCACAATTAAAGAACACTTTGAACTTTAAGCTGCAATTGTCAGAACTGTTGCCTGCACTAGACACCCTTTTAAAAATTACTTCCTATGCCCTGTATTTGACAATGCATTTTATTTTTTCAGGATTTGTATGTAATAAAATTGTTTCCTTCACTCAAGAAAATTGGTTCCTTCATTTTTATCTATAGTCATTTTTAAATTGAATTGAAGCAGGATACCTGTAAGGTAAATAAAATTATTTAGAAAACTACTTTGTCTACCATCAATAATTATGTTTATACTTAATGTTGCAGTAAGTATTAATGTATTGATCATGGGCTGTGATTTTATTGCTGAAATTCATGTTATGGATAAATCCAGCCCTCTAACCTGGATGGGAATAGTTAAAACCAAATCATACTGACAGGAGCTTTAAGCTTCTGGTATTTCATTTCTTTTTTTAAAAAAAGAAAAATCATTACTTCGCGACACTAAGATTTTCATTATTTCCATGCAGTCCTGAAAAAAGGGAAGAAAGATAAGAAGGCCAAGAAATCGGTACGTAGATATCCATACATAAACTTTTAAGTTTTTATTATATTTTGCAAACATGCACTCGGTTTCTTGAATTATTTTGCTCTGGACAGGTCAAGTTCGTAGAAGAATTGGTTTGATCTGCCTTGTGATGGTGCCATCCATTGTGATATGTGGGCTCCTTCTGTCTCGCTGTTCTCCCACCACCCCCATTTCAAGAATGGTTTTTCGTAACCTTGTAACCTCTGCATTTAATGTCTATCTTTAATGTAAATTTCTTTGTTGGCCCCTCTGTGCATGTTAAGTGCCCACAGATTTGTTTGTGGTGCAGTGTTCCACTCTCTTCAACCTTCAGTTTCTATACAGTGTCAGAGTAGAATAAAAGTTACCCCAGTATTTTATCTTCAAATTTCTTCCATTTTCGCCTCACAGAGTTACTATTCAGGTGTATTCGAAGCTCAACAGTGAGTGTTGCTGGTCTGGCTTTGATAAAACACTGCAAACAGTCAGCAGCACAACTTCCAGCAATAGTTATCGCTATACAATGATCAAAAGTTACAACTTGGATCTTGTTACTTCTTCCCAACATTGATTCTCAGGCTATTGTTACCAATCCTGTTATCAAATTCATTCTGTGAACTTAGTTTGTAGGAATGAAACTGAGACTTTTTCATTCTTTGTTTTCCTCCCGTTTTGACTGTAACACCTGCAGTCGGAATGTTCCATAATCAAAGTTGTGTATTTTAACATCCTTTTTGAATTTCTGTTAAGTATTATGCTTTTTGGTTATATGCTTAGAAAATTACATGAGAACTACAACAGACATCTAATGTGAAAATTAATCTGACGATTAGCTTTTCATATAAATGAAGCTCTTCCTCTAAGTCACCGCTCAATCAAGGGGCTGTTACTGATGGCTATGGTGATCAGTGCAGATTCTGTTGTGCATTATGCTGCAAACGCCATTTCCTAATGGTTCTGTAAAAAATGTCTTTCTCAAAATTCCTCTGGGCTATTCCTTTTTATATGAAAAGAACATTAAGCAAACTGGCTGATAGTTACCTTTTTTTTGTCCCCTCCCCATTTTAATCATAGGTGTTTAATGGGCAATTTTCTAACCTTCTGGGACTTTTTCAAATTGTAAGGATTCTTGGAAAGTTGTAACCACTACTTTTGTAGCTACTTCCTTTAATACCCTAGGATGCATCTGATTAGGTCCGAGGGACTTATTGGTTGTTAGCCCTGTTGTTTTCCCTCAACTGTTCTCTCGTGGTAGTTATTGTTTATTTCCTCTCCTTTTGCCCCTTTTATTTAGCAACTCTATGTCCTTGTACTGCTTCACTTGCAGTCATGCCATCTGGTCCCTGATCACAGACTAATTTTGAACTGTCTCGTCTGAGGGATGTGACTATGCCCTGGAACAAATTATCCAGGTAATGTTTCCTTTCCCTGATGCGGCATAATGTTGAGAAGAGATTCATGAGGAGGTGCTTAATTGGAGCAGGTACTGAAGTGGCAATTGGCTAGTTGATCCATATTTTGGGCTAACATTAACCAAGATGCAGTCACTAATGCCTGGATGTTGACTGAGATGTCTTTCTTGGGCCAGCCATGTTGGAAAGCAGCTTAAACAATCTTATAGTTACACCTACTGACACTACTGTCCCATGTTTGGTATTCAATTACTTTTCAGCCTGTCTTGATGACTGATGCCCATGATGCTATTAAAAGTTTATTATACTGTGTTTTTGTCACAGTAAGAAACCATGATTTTTACACCCGATCTTTTTTACTGCTAATATTGTTCGTCATGAAAGACCTCAAACTTTATAGAAATAGTGGCTTCTTAAGATGACATGATCTTCAGACCAGTTTATCATGAGATTATTTTCTTTTTCTTTCACTAGTTCTTTGAGGAGCTGGCAGCTGATGATAAGCAAATTAAAGCAGAAGAGGCAGTCATCCTAGAACAGCAGGTAATGGGGATGTTGTCATGAATTTGGAATCACATCTGTTAGAAGGAGTTACAGAAAAAGAATGCAGTGTGGAATTTACATCAGTATCTGGGTGTCTGCATATTGACTTTTAATCATTTTTTTAGATGTTGTATGCTGGCAAGATAAGTATTTATTGTTAACCCCCCTAAGTGCCAATTAAAAGTGGTGGTGAGCTCCATTTGAAATCTTGCAGTCCACGTGGGGAAGGTACTCGCACATGCTCCTCAGGAGGGAGTTCCAAGATTTTGACCTAGCGATGAGGAATGAACAGTGATATTTTCAAGTCAGAATGATGTCCAGCATCAAGGGAAATTAATAGGTGTTGATGTTTGTATTCAACGAATAACTGTCTAAATTCTTCAATCGTATTAAAGCCAATTCACATTGAAGAAACACGTTACAGCAGAACAGACTGTACTGTTACGACATGGGGTAAACCCCTTTGCTGATTTAAACCCGACACACAGAAGCTCATCTCGAGCCGTAATCTGTTAAATTTCAAGAGGTAAAGAATTATCTCAGATCTCACTATTTAATGTAAAAATTAGCAATTTTATTCTTTAAATTCAAAAGAGATCATTAAAACAACAACTATTTACAACTCCTTTTTCTTAAATCTATCTTTTACCTCCCACTGTACAAAACTGGTCTGATTTAAAAAAAACCCCGATTAAAATTTACAGAAAAAAAACCACATCTCAAAAACCAGCCAGCTGTCAAAGTCAATAGACAATAGGTACAGGAGTAGGCTATTCTGCCCTTTGAGCCTGCACCACCATTCAATGTGATCATGGCTGATCATCCTCAATCAGTATCCTGTATCTGCCTTATCTCCATAACCCTTTATTCCACTATCCTTGAGAGCTCTATCCAACTCTTTCTTAAATGAATCCAGAGACTAGGCCTCCACTGCCCTCTGGGGCAGAGCATTCCACACAGCCACCACTCTCTGCATGAAGAAGTTTCTCCTCATCTCTGTCATAAATGGTCTACCCGTTATTTTTAAGCTGTGTCCCCTGGTTCGGGACTCACCCATCAGCGGAAACATGTTTCCTGCCTCCAGAGTGTCCAATCCTTTAATAATCTTATACGTCTCAATCAGATCCCCTCTCAGTCTTCTAAACTCAGGGGTGTACAAGCCCAGTCGCTCCAGTCTTTCAGCGTAAGGTAGTCCCGCCATTCCTTTGTAGGTTTTCCACTCTAGATCTTGCTCTGCGTTTTCCTGGTTTGCCTTTTCTTCAGTCTTCTGCTGCACAACTTTTCTTAGGTACCTTTTAGAGAGTTATTTGGCTAGCAGTCTGTACTTGTTGGTGCTCTTTACTGTTGTCCCCAACTCTTCAAAATGTCCGGTTTTATACTCCAAAACATCAGATCATTTCATTGGTTTGATGTCATTCCAAACAATAAAAGTAAAATTCAGTTAGACTTTGGTATCTGGTGCATAATTTAAACTGGCTGAATTTGAACTTCTTGTTGTACCATGGCAACACCTCACCAGCTATTTGTGTCAACCAAGTGTTACATTTTTAAATTGTTCTGCACATTTTGTGCTTTCAGTTATCATTGCCCCACTTCCTCTCTCTCTCTCTTAAAGGTACAGTACACACCTACATCTTCATAACAGTACCTAGCACAAGTTAATCCACTAACCTTGGTGAAGAGTCTTGGTCAATTGGTCAAGCATTTCCCATTAACTTCAGTTTTGCTAGGGCTGGCTGTTGCCATACATGGCCAAGTGTTCTGATGGAGTGAGGCAGTCACTCTTAGCGTACCTGAAATTGAGCTATTTTGTCCATATTTGGAGTGAAACAATAGTGAGATTTGCAACTGACTGTCTCCAAATGGGACTTAAAGTTTGTACACTTATGTGACCCATATAATTACCAACTGTTACCAATAAAATCTATCAACTCCTTATGCACACAGATAAAGGATAGCACTTCAAAGGTAATTCACTGTATAAAATGTTGTAGGGTATTTCAACAATGCAATGAAGTGCTCTTATAAGTTGTCTATTTATAGGGCTGTGTTGCCTACTGAGTAGGATCTGAATTGGGACTCAATGGCAGACATTATATATGTTTTCATTTTACGAAAACACAGCTCCAAGTGCAACAAGTAATATTTGTGCCCAAACAATAAACGCTGCCAATAATAATAGCATTACCTCATCAACAAAGTTTTGTGATTAAGGATAGTTATTTGCAGCAAAGCAGACTAAAGATATGACCATCAGGTGGAGTCATTGATCATTTCTATTCTAGCTGGAAATACTGGAATCACTAAATGCTGTGTTTTATAAATGCAAATACTATTTATTTTTGAATGAAATTATATGTTGTAATGGTTTCCACCCATTTGTTTTGTCTCAATGCTTGTTTAATAGCAACAGAAGAAAAAACGTGATAAGAGAAAAGAACGGAACAAAAAGAAAAAGGATGAGGATGTTGACGATGTGATTGAGAATCTGAGTAAGCTCTCAGTGGGAGCCAGTGATGAGGAGGAAGAAGAAGGTGAGCTGTGCTGGGTGCAGGGGTTTGGCGCAAATGATTGCAGATTCAGAAAATCGACTGTAAACTGAAATGTATGGGTGTTATATTTACAGAGACAGAAGGTGGACTAATTGACTTCTGGAACTTCAGCAAAATTGGCATTAAGCTCAACACTCTGTTATCAGTTTAAAGAATGATGAATGTGATTTTTGTTTTGTATGTTCACTTCTGAGTAAAACATTCAGTGCTTTAATAGTTGATTTTAACTTTCAAAATTGAAATTTGCGTGAAAGGGTTTTGAGGTGTGTAAAGCCAATTTCAGGTCATCAATGAAGAATGGTGTCAAGTTTAATGGTGTCAATGGCTGATCCCATTGTGAACGGCAGTGACCGCATTTGCAGCAAGTGTTGGTTGCTGGAAGAACTCTGGATCAGAATTGATGATCTGGAATCTGAGCTTCAAACACTGTGGCACATCGGGGAGGGGGAGAGTTACCTGGATGCTTTGTTTCAGGAGGCAGTCACGCAGGATTAAGTAATTCAAATTCAGTTCGTGATCAGGAACAACAGGGTGTGACTGTAAGTGAGGTAGGTAGAGGGATTCTGCGTTCAGGAGTGGAGGAGCTTCAACCCTTGACCTTGTACAACAGGTATGAGATTTTTGCTCCCTGTATGGATGAGCAAAAGGGCTGTGGACAGGATGAGCCAGCTGACCATGGCACCATGGTGCAGAAGACCATTCAAGAGGGGGAAGCAAAAAGACAAGTTGTTATAGGGGATTCCATAATTAGAGGGACAGATAGTATCCTTTGCGAGCCGGATTGGGAGTCCCGCATGGTATGTTGTCTACCTGGTGCTACGGTGTAGGACATCTCCGACTGTCTTGAAAGGATATTGGAGCAAGAGGGAGAAGATCCAGTTGTTGTCATCCACATTAGCACTGACAACATAGACAAGGCTAGGAAGGAGGACCTGTTTGGGGAGCAAGGAAATTAAGGAACAGGTCCTCGAGGGTCACAGTCTTTGGATTACTGGTCGAGCCATATGTTAATTGGCATAGGGATAAGAAAATTAAGGCTAAGAGATTGGTGTGGGAAAGAGGGGTTCCCTTTCATGGGACATTGGCATCAGTTTTGGAACTGGGGCGATCTGTACCAATCTGGAACCAGTGTTCTGGTGAAAAGGATAAATAGTGTGGTCGGTGCGGAGGGGAAAGGGAAAGCAACAGGGAGTATGAAGTCAAGTAGAAAGATAAGAAGCAGGTTAGCATGTGTGCAGGGTTTAATTTCAAGGCAGACCAAGAATGATGCAAGAAGGAAGGATAACTTAGGACGTATTACTTGAGATGTTGGAAATCATGAGGATAAGAAAATTAGCATTAAGGTGCTTTACCTGAATGCTCGTAGAACTCATAACAAAGTAGATGAATTAACGACACAAATCGTGAATGATTATGATGTGGTAGGCATCACAGAGATGTGATTGCAGGGAGTTCAGGCCTGGTAGTTAAATATCCAAGGATTTACAACTTATTGAAAAGACAGGGAGGTGGGCAGAGGGTTGCCTTGTTAGTTAAAAATGAAATTAAATCTATGGCATTGAATAACATAGGGTCAGATGATGTGGAATCTGTGTAGATGGAGTTGAGGAAACAAAGGCAAAAAAAACATAATAGGAGTTATGTACAGACCTCTCAGCAGTGGTCAGGAAGGGCGCAAGATGTACCAGGAAATCGATAGGGCATGTCAGAAAGGCAAGGTCACTGTGATCATGCGGGACTTCAATATGCAAATGAACTGGGTGAATAATGTATCCAACAAGCAGCGAAATCGACGTTTCAGGCAAAAGCCCTTCATCGGCTTTTGCCCGAAACGTCGATTTCGCTGCTCGTTGGATGCTGCCTGAACTGCTGTGCTCTTCCAGCATCACTAATCCAGTATTTGCTTTCCAGCATCTGCAGTCATTGTTTTTACCTGGGTGAATAATGTTGCTAGTGGATCCAAAGAAAGGGAATTCATGGAATGCTTACAGGATGGATTTTTGGAACAGCTTGTGATGGAGCCCACAGTGGAGCAGGCTATTCTGGACTTAGTGCTTTGTAATGAGCCAGACCATATAAAAGATCTTAAAGTAAGGGAACACTTAGGAGGCAGCGATCATAGCAGAGTTTAGTCTGCAGTTTGAAAGAGAAAAGGCAAAATCAGATATAAAGGTGTTACAGTTAAATAAAGATAATTGTGGGGAAGACAGTAGAGCAACAATGGCTGGAGTTTCTTGGTGTAATTGAGGACACAGTACAGAGGTTCATCCCAAAGAAAAGAGATTATCCGCCAGGGTCTGGTGGGGGAGGGGAATTAGACAGCCATGGCTGACAAAGGAAGTTAGGAAATGTATCAAAGAAGAAGAGAGCCTATAAAGTGGCCTAGAGTACTGGGAAATCAGAAGATTAGGAAGACTGAAAAAAACAGAGGATAAAGAGAAAAATGAGGAAGGAGAGGATCAAATATGACGGTAAGCTAACCAGTAACATGATCAATGATAATAAAAGTTTCTTTCAATACATAAGAAACAAACGAGGCAAAAGTTGAAATTGAGCCACTCCAAAGTGATGCAGGAAGGCTAGTGCTGGGAGATAAGGAAATAGCTGAAGAATTTATTAAGTACTTTGTGTCAGTCTTCACAATGGAAGACATGAGTAATATCCCACCAATTAAGGAGACTCAGGGCAGAGTTGAGTATATTAGCCATTGCAAAAGAGAAAGTGCTAGAAAAGCTAAAAGGTCTAAAAATAGATGAATCTCCTGGCCCTGATGGGCTACATCCGAGAATCCTGAGGGAGGTGGCTGAGGAAATAACGGAGGCGTTGGTTGTGATCTTTCAAAAGTCACTGGAGTCAGGGAAAGTCTCAGCTGATTGGAAAATCACTGTTGTAACCCCCTTGTTCAAGAAAGGATCAAGACAAAAGATGGAAAATTATAGGCCAATTATAGGCCAACCTCGGTTGTAGGTAAAATTCTAGAATCCATCATTAAGGATGAGATTTCTAAATTCTTGGAAGTGCAGGGTCGGATTAGAACAAGTCAACATAGATTTAGTAAGAGGAGGTCGTGCCTGAGAAGCCTGTTAAAATTCTTTGAACAGGTAACAAGTAGGGAAACCAGGGAAACCCAGTGGATGTTATCGATCTAGACTTCCAAAAGGCCTTTGATAAGGTACCTCATGGGAGGCTGCTGAGTAAGATGAGGGCCCATGGTGTTTGAGGTGAGCTACTAGCATGGATTGGGGATTGGCTGTCTGACAGAAGGCAGAGTGTTGGGATAAAAGGTTCTTTTTTAGAATGGCAGATGGTGACAAGTGGTGTTCCGCAGGGTTCAGTGTTGGGGCTGCAGCTGTACACTTTTTATATCAATGATCTGAATAAAGGGACTGGGGGCATTCTGGCGAAGTTCGCCAATGATACGAAGTTAGGCGGACAGGCAGGCAGTACTGAGGAGGTGGGGAGGCTGCAGAAAAATTAAGATAGTTTAGGAGAGTGGTTCAGGAAATGGCTGATGAAGTTCAACATGAGCAAATGCGAAGTCTTGCACTTTGGAAGAAAGAGTACAGGCATGGACTATTTTCTAAACGGTGAGAAAATTCAAAAAGCTGAGGTACAAAGGGATCTGGGAGTGCTAGTCCAGGATTCTCTAGAGGTTAACTTGCAGGTTGAGTCCATGATTCAGAAAGCACATGTAACGTTGTCAATTATCTCAAGAGGGTTGGAATATAAAATCAGTGATGTGCTTCTGAGACTTTATAAAGGTCTAGTTAGGCCACGTTTAGAATACAGTGTCCAATTTTGGGCCCCACACCTCATGAAGGACATACTGGAACTGGAGCGTGTCCAGTGGAGATTCACACGGATGATCCCTGGAATGGTAGGCCTAACTTACGATGAACGGCTGAGGATCCTGGGGTTGTATTCATTAGAGTTTAGAAGGTTGAGGGGAGATCTAATAGAAATTTACAAGATAAAGCATGGCTTCGAAAGGGTGAATGCTGGGAAGTTGGTTCCATGAGGCGGGGAGACTAGGATCTGTGGGCACAGCCTTAGAATTAGAGGGGATCAATTTAGAACAGAAATAAGGAGACATTTCTTCAACCAGAGAGCGGTGGGCCTGTGGAATTCATTGCCCTGGAGCACAGTGGAGGCCGGGACATTAAATGTCTTCAAGGCAGAGATTGATAAATTTTTGATCTTGCAAGGAATTGAGGGCTACGGGGAAAATACAGCTGAGTAGAGTTGAAATGGCCATCAGCCTTGATTAAATGGCAGAGTGGACTTGGGCAGAATGGCCTTACTTCCACTCCTGTGTCTTATGCTTAAGGCTTATGGTTAAGTTTATTATTTACTATAAAAGTATAGCGACTAGAATTTGCATTTTCCTTTGAAGTGCTTGCTTATATAATATTTATTCTATTCTGTTTTCAAATGTCAGCATAAACTCAATTGTAGGTCTCGCCTCAAGTCAGAACATTGTTGATTTTGTGTCGGGTTCTTCTCATGAATTTTTTAACAGAAAGCTGCTTTGTTCTTTTAAGGTAGTGAGGAGAATCTTTTTGCACGTTTTCAGAGGAGACTGAGCAGTTTTTGTCTTGTGTCCAACGTTGCCGAAAGGCAATTAAATGTGCTGTGTAAAATAATAAGTTCTCAGTTTGCCTTTTTAAAGGAAAAAAATATAGGGAAAATGGAACTGCCTTTGAGAGAGGTATAAGGAGACCGATCCAGGAATGAGAGATTTTCTGCAACGTTCAAGGTTAGGGGAATAGTTTATAAAGCTGTTATCCCTGATAAGGTCGGCAAAAAGAAAAGGACCAGGTATTTCCAGATTCAATGTTTTGGACGTGATAGACAGGGGGGAGTGTGGGGAGTCATGCGGTGAGTAATAATGACCTGGATTAGTGGTGCTGGAAGAGCACAGCAGTTCAGGCAGCATCCAACGAGCAGCGAGCCTACTATGTAAAATTGTGATGGAATTAGAGATGATTGACAATTTCAAAAGGACACTGATAAGCTCTCGCAGGAAATAAACTTGCAAAGATGTTGACTTGATGGGTCCAATAGTAATGTTCTGTGCCTTAAGGATACCAGTGATGTTGCTTTGTTTTAGGTTATATAAAAAATTATTTTCCTTAAATTATACACAGTTTACCAAAAGAGTCTTGTGAAGGTCAAGTTTGAACACAATGGAGTGAGAGTTAAGGTAACAATTTGATGATTGTGTGAGGAGGAGGAGGAGTAACTGGAGAAAAAAGCAACAGTACTGGATTGTGATCCAGAACTGGATTTGTGCTCCTGCTGCAAAGCTGCATCTAATCTGATAGATTGATCAAGCCTTGATTACTTGTACCCGCAGACTAACTTCTGCTGTGAAATTAAGTATGAAATTGGGGCTGAAGTTCCCCTGTGGCCAAATCTACCCTGATAGAAATTTGTGTTTTTCCCTTCTCCAGAAATAAAGCCAAGACGAGGTAACAAAAAGACGGGGAACAAAAAGATGGTAAGCAATGTATGACTTGTTTTCCCTTCAAGGTGTCACTTTTAAATTGGAACTAAAGGCAAAGCGCGGAGGATTGGAGATGAATCTTTGTTCAGAGTAATGTCCCAGCATTCCTTTTGAAAATTAGACTAGCTTTGTGTCTAATAGCCTACTCCAAAGTTAAAAGCAGTGCTTTTTTTTCTCAGAGAGTAGGAACTCTAGATCACCTAAAAGTTAAACTTGGTTACAATATCTTGTCATCTTGTTAACAACCTTTGTCAATGCCAATGCATTGAGTATAGGAGTTGGGAGGTTGTGTTGTGGCTACACAGGGCATTGGTTAGGATACTTTTGGTGTACAGTGTGCAGTTATTCTTTCCCTGCTACAAAAAGAATGTTGTTAAACTTGAAGGGTTCAGAAAAGATTTACAAGGATGATGCTAGGATTGGAGGACTTGAGCTATCGGGAGAGGCTGAATAGGCTGGGGCTGTTTTCCCTGGAGCGTCGGAGGCTGAGGGGTGACCATTGAGGTTTCTAAAATCATGAGGGGCTGGGGTAGGTTAAGTAAACAAACCTTTTCCCCTGGGTTGGGGGGGGGTATCTAAAACTAGAGGACATAGGTTTAAGGTGAGAGGGGAAAGATTTTAAAGTGACCTGAGGGGCAAGTATTCCATGCAGAGAGTGGTGCATGTATGGAATGAGCTGCCAGAGGAAGTGATGGAAAGGGGTACAATTACAATGTTTAAAAGACATTTGGATGGGCATGAAGTGTTTAGAGGCATATGGACCAAATGTTGGCACATGAGCCCAAATTTGTCTAGGATATCTGGTTGGCATGAACAAGCTGGACTGAAGGGTTGTTTCCATGCTGCATATCTGACTCTATAACCATTAATAGATTTAGCAGAGCTTGTAAACTTTAAGCTCTGAGTAGAAGAAATCAGGATGAAGTTACTTGTATCTTTATGATATTTCTAACCTACAAATGTTACAGACTTTTAAAATTGTTCATGGGATGTAAGTTTTGTTGACAAAGCCAATCCTCATTTGCCTTGAGTAGGTAATGGTGAACGGTCGTCTCTATGCAATATGGTTTTTGATTGAGCAACAGTGAAAGTATGGCCCATATATTCTCCAAGCCAGTGTGGTAAGTGGCTTGGTGGAGAATGTGGAGGTACATTCCCATGGCTTTGCTACCCTTCCTTCCCTTGAGATGATTGCCCTCAACACCTTTCTTTGAGCTGTTTATGATTCCAACCCATGGTGCTTCCCCGATTCCTGTTTAGTCCAATTTTGTTCATGTTCCTTGATGTCACGTCAGATCAAATGCTGCCTTGATGTCAAGGATTGTCACTCTAATCTCAGCTCATGTGTGCTGGGTGAGGATAAGATTAGTTTTTGTGCACAGCCAGAACCTGTCTGTTAGTTTAACACTTCATGTCATATCTGCCAGTAATATTTTCTGGCAGAATGAAAACTTGTCCGTTTATCTCTTGGAATTCTCCACTGTTTACTTTCAAGTTGGGTTGCATTTGTTGTTCTGGATGAGGCCAGACCCCCTTCAAACAATTTCAGGGAAGTAGCCCAGACCTTAACTTTGCTAGTTATTTTAAGCAGTTTAAAGTGGCTATTCCAGGAGTGATGCAGCTGGCCTACCCACTTAGTTTTAAACAAAATAATATTTATTTGCAGGATAATTTGCAAGATGGAGGATGGAAAATATTTCAGGCTGTGCCTTTTTTTTTTTTTGAGGTGTTTTAGGTGTTGGAGGTGATTTCCTCGAATTCCAGGAGCAGCAATTTCTGTTGTATATGCTGTTGCATTGGTTTGGAACTTTGGAGAAAAAAAAGTCAAAACAACAGCACTTTTAAAAGGGAGAGAATAGACAAAGCAGCACATAGTGAGGTCAGTGCAGGAGTGAGAGAGTAAGATTGTGAGAGAAACCCACACTGCTAACTGACACAGCAGTGAACCTGCGCAGTTACTGTCTTTGCTGTTTGAATTCATGTATCGCTGGACATTGGAGGGCGTCTGGGAAAATTAACAAATAGTGAAATTCATAACTAATCTTGTGAGGAACCTGTTTGGGCGAGGTCACAGCACAGAGAAACAGATAAGTGTATATTTTTAAGTGTGGCCATACAGTAAGTCTGTGGGAGTGAGTAGAGTGCTGAGAGATAGTGAGGAAAGGGATCAATCTGAGACTGGTACAGTTGAGAACAGAAGTGAGTCAAACAGTTAGGGCAAGCAGGGACAAAGCAGAGAACAAGGTAGGACTGATAAACTGCATTTATTTTAATGCAAGAGGCCTAACAGGGAGGGCAGATGAACTCAGGGCATGGTTAGGAACATGGGACTGGTTTATCACAGCAATTACAGAAACGTGGTTCAGGAATGGACAGGACTGGCAGCTTAATGTTCGAGGATACAAATGCTACAGGAAGGACAGAAAGGGAGGCAAGAGAGAAAGGGGAGTGGCGTTTTTGGTAAGGGATAGCATTACAGCTATACTGAGGGAGGATATTCCTGGAAATACATCCAGGGAAGTAATTTGGATGGAACTGATAAATAAGAAAGGGATGATCACCTTATTGGGATTGTATTATAGACCCCCCCCCCAATAGTCAGAGGGAAATTGAGAAACAGATTTGTAAGGAGATCTCAGCTATCTATAAGGATAATAGGGTGGTTATGGGAGGGGATTTTAACTTTCCAAACATTGACTGGGACTGCCATAGTGTTAAGGGTTTAGATGGAGAGGAATTTGTTAACTATGTACAAGAAAATGTTTTGATTCAGTATGTGGATGTACCTACTAGAGAAGGTGCAAAACTTGACATACTCTTGGGAAATAAGGCAGGGTAGATGACTGAGGTGTCGGTGGAGGAGCACTTTGGGGCCAGTGACCATAATTCTACTGGATTTAAAATGGTGATGGAAAAGGATAGACCAAATCTAAAGTTCAAAATTGGAGGAAGGCTAATTTTGATGGTATTAGGCAAGAACTTTCGAAAGCTGATTGAGGGCAGATGTTCGCAGGTAAAGGGATGGCTGAAAAATGAGAAGCCTTCAGAATTGAGATAGCCAGAGACCGTATATTCCTGTGAAAGGAAAGGCTGGCAGGTGCAGGGAGTACTGGAGGGTCATGTCTTTTTATGGCTAGGCGGTGTTCATGTATCCTGGTGGCTAGTTTTCTGTCTGTTTGTCCAATGTAGTGTTTGTTACAGTCCTTGCATGGTATTTTGTGCAAGGACTGTAACAAACACTACATTGGACAAGCAGGCAGAAAACTAGCCACCAGGATACATGAACACCGCCTAGCCATAAAAAGACATGACCCTCTCTCACTAGTGTCCTCTCATACGGACAAGAAAGTGTCCTCTCTCATAGTGTCCACTTCGACAGGACAACATATCCACCCTAGGACAAGCCAAACAAAGACATGCAAGAGAATTCCTAGAAGCATGGTATTCCAACCGGAACCCTATCAACAAGCACATTGAGTTAGACACCATCTACCACCCCCTGAGAAAAGGAACAGGAAGTGACTTTGCAACAGGAAATAACATCACCAACCCAAATATATAAATAGAAAGCAGGAATTTTCAGCATTGCTTTGCATGAGGCAAGATGTTACCTAGTAAGGTAATGAAACGTCTGAAAGTGAACCTTTCAGCTCACCGAGCAAACCTACATTCAAAACCTCAACCTGATCTACAAAGCTTCTCAAAACTTGCTAATATGTGAGGTATAGACAAGATAGATCGAATTAATCCTTAGAGTGTAAAGGCTGTAGGAGTATACTTAAAAGGGAAATCAGGAGGGCAAAAAGGGGTCATGAGATAGCTTTGGCAAATAGAGTTAAGGAGAATCCACAGGGTTTTTACAAGTACATTCAGGATAAAAGGGTAACTAGGGAGAGAATAGGGACGCCCAAAAATCAGCAAGGCGGGCTTTGTGGGGAGCCACAGTAGATGGGGGAGATACTAAATGAATATTTTGTATCAGTGTTTACTGCGGAAAAGGACATGGCAGATATAAAATGTAGGGAAATAGATGGTGACATTTTGAAAAATGTCCATATTACAGAGGAGGAACTGCTGGATGTCTTGAAACACAAAAGTGGATAAATCCCCAAGGCCTGATCAGGTGTACCCCAGAACTCTGTGGGAAGCTAGGGAAGTAATTGCTTGGCTTCTTGCTGAGATATTTATATCATCGATAGTCACAGGTGAGGTGCTAGAAGACTGGAGGTTGGCTAATGTGGTGCCATTATTTAAGAAGGTGGCAAGGACAAGTCAGGGAAGTATAGACCACTGAGCCTGACATCGGTAGTGGGCAAGTTGTTGGAGGGAATCCTGAAGGACAGGATGTACATGTATTTGGAAAGGCAGGGACTGATTAGCGATAGTCAGCATGGCTTTGTGCGTGGGAAATCATGTCTCACAAACTTGATTGAGTTTTTTGAAGAAGTAACAAAGAGGATTGGTGAGGACAGAGTGGTGGATGTGATCTATGTGGACCTCAGTAAGGCACTCGACAAGGTTCCCTATGGGAGACTGGTTAGCAAGGTTAGATCTCATGGAATACAGGGAGAACTAGCCATTTAGATACAGAACTGGCTCAAAGATACAGGACAGAGGATGGTGGTGGAGGGTTGTTTGTCAGACTGGAGACCTGTGACCAGTGGAGTGCCACAAGGATCAGTGCTGAGTCAACTACTTTTTGTTATTTTATATAAATGAATTGGATATGAGCATAAGAGGCATAGTTAATAAGTTTGTAAATGACACCAAACTTGGAGGTGTAGTGGACAGCGAAGAAGGCTCCTCAGATTACAGCGGGATCTTGATAAGATGGGCCAGTGGGCTGAGGAGTGGCAGATGGAGTTTAATTTCGATAAATATGAGGTGCTGAATTTTGGGAAAGTAAATCTTAGCAGGAATTATGCACTTAATTGTAAGGTCCTAGGGAGTGTTGCTGAACAAAGAGACCTTGAAAGTGGAATTGCAGGGAGATAGGATAGTGAAGAAGGTGTTTGGTATGCTTTCCTTTCTTGGTCATAGTATTGAGTACAGGGGTTGGGAGGTCATGTTGTGACTGAACAGGACATTGCTTTGGCCACTTTTGGAATATTGCACGCAGTTCTAGTCTCCTTCCTATTGGAAGGATGTTGTGAAACTTGAAAGGGTTCAGAAAAGACTTACAAGGATGTTGCCAGGGTTGGACGGTTTGATCTATAGGGAGAGTTGAATAGGCTAGGGCTGTTCTCCCTGGAGTGTCGGAGGCTGAGGGGAGACCTTATAGAGGCTTACAAAGTCATGAGGGGAATGGATAGGATAAATGAACAAAGTCTTTTCCCTGGGGTTGGGGAGTCCAGAACTAGAGGGCGTAGGTTTAGGGTTAGAGGAGAAAGATATAAAAGAGACCTAAGGGGCAGCTTTTTCACACAGAGGGTGGTGCGTGTATGGAATGAGCTGCCAGAGGAGGTTGTGGAGGCTGGTACAATTACAACATTTAAAAGGCATCTGGATGGGTATAAGAATAGGAAGGGTTTGAAGGGATATGGACTGGGTGCTGGCAGGTGGGACTAGATTGCATTGGGATATCTGGTCAGCATGGACGGGTTGGACCAAAGGGTCTGTTTCCGTGCTGTACATCTAGATGACTCTATGATTACTGAATGAAACGCAAACAAAAGAGAACAGAATATATAATGACTTAACCTATCTGAAAACCCAACAGATTATCCCAGTTTAATAATGCTGTTCCAAGTACTTGCAACAATCCACGTAAACACCCCTTGGTAAAAAAGGTAAAATCAACACAGGGTCATACAGGAGAGATGTCTGAGACAGGGAGGATCAGCATGGACCTGCTTCCTTGGGTCTAGTAGCTTTCAATGCTGCTTGCTGGAAACTAAACTAAACCAAACCAAACCGGGGAAAGCTGAGCTGAGAGAACTGGCCACTCCCTGTTCAGTGTACGAGTATTTTTTAAACTTGAAAGCGTTTTTCCTGAGGCAGTATCTATTAGCTATAATCAAATTGGCCTTGAAACCCATCCAAGCCAGACTTTTTGTAATCACTGCTTTTATGACCTCTCTCGGTGGAGGATAAAAAGCCAAAGACTACATAACAGTAGTAGACTTTCCAACTTTAAGGGCATTTAAATGGTCATTGGATAGATATATGAATGAAAATGGAATAGTATAGGTTAGATGAGCTTCAGATTAGTTTCACAGGTCGGCGCAACATCAAGAGCCAAAGGGCCTGTACTGTGCTGTACTTCTATGTTCTATAACCTTATTAAAAGAGCAGCATCATCACATTGTTTACATTTGTTCTCAAGACTCTGTGTCTGATGATGTTAAAGTATTAATGCCTTTTTTCATTGTTCCATTTTGCCTTCTGTGTTTAATTTCTGCCATGTTCATTTGCTTGTGATGTTTCAACTTATTTGTAAACCTTTCCCATAACCTTTTAAGTGCTTGTCCTCTGTCCTTTTGTTCAACCATGCTCATATGTGAACCCAGAAGCAAAGGAGACATAGTGGATAGGTGCATGTCAGTCTAACATGTTTCAAAAACTGTGGATAGTTCCAAAACAGGTGTCCAATTGGAGGCATCCTGGAGGTCAGGAATTTTCAGTTCCATGCTGCAAAGCTGACATGAGGGACTTCATGAATTATTTTGTAACCAAATTGTCAAAACTAAATTTTTGAGCTTTAATTTGATTAACTTGAAGCAAATGTTCTTTTTCAATTTAATATAGGTTGATTATTCTACTTTGCTTCATTATCAGTTGATATGAGTTCTTGTTATTATCTTATTGACAAATGATAGTTTCACAATGGGTTGATTCCTCTTTAATTGAAAGTAAATCAAGTGTAATTGATAAATGAGATGCTGTGCATCCCAATATATGTTCAGTTGAAAATATCTAGGACTTCTGTCATTCTTGATTTTGCTTTTAATGTAAATTTTTCATTTTTTAATTTAGAGTGGCAACGTCTTTGCAGCTCTCAGCCTTGAGCAGAGTGAGAGTGAAGACAATGATGAGGATGACGAAACAGAAAGGCAGCCATCCAAAACTAACAAAAATCAGAAAAATAAGGTTTGTGTCAATTTTGTGGAGAAGAGTCTGAATATGATGAATTGTGCATTTGTTTATTGACACCTGATATTCTGACCTCTTCACAAAGGGTTCATCTTATCTGCATCAACCTTACCTACTTAATATAATAATGGTGCTTTCCATTGCCATGTAATGTTTCTAGAGGTAGAATTTCCATTCAAGGCCATTGCTCTGTGATCTTGCCAGCATTGTAAATCAGTAGCTTTACTTGGTATTTGATTGCTAAGATCTGTTTTCTCTACCACCAGATGGTGCTAACCATCTACAGTTTGGCTGTCAGAAACCGGGCTTGTGGCAGTACTGGGACAAATACTTGCACAAGCATTTTGCTACTTTCTGTATTTTGTGCCAAGCAGTCTGAGCACTGGAAACTCTGGAAATCAATCAGTCAAGGCAGTGTCTTCAAAAGACAAGCCCATTCATGACAACATAGTGAAATAGCATGTAGAACTGAAGAACATGCCATTCAGTTCAACTAGTCTGTGCAGTGTTCACACCAGTCTCAACCAATTCTATTGGCCTCATTTGGCTTTTTGGCATACATGTTCTGTATTTGACTAGTTCACTTCACGAAAGCATCTAAGATATTGTCCCTGTGCTTGTGAGTTGTACCTTTACAAACACACTCCAGGTTAAGAAATATCTCCTTAGCTTCCTCTTAGATTTATTTGTAATTAGTAACTAAAACCATGCTTTGCCATGAGACATTAAAGAGTTCAGTGCTCAAGCAGCTGATAATATGCAGACAATATTAACTCTTGAAACCTTTCTTCATTCCTCCCCTCTATCACCACTGGACTGCCCACCTGGTTCCTTGATGATTGGAATTTTTCGATGTGGTGTGTTAGCCATATCTTCCCAGTTTATGAGATTAAGGATTAAGACTCTTCAGAACCCCTTTGCAAATGCCTTTGAAGTCGAGCACAGATTATCCAGGAGGTTTGCATTATCTGCAACTTCAGCTTCCAGCTCTGAGTATCCATTAACCATGATAATAGAGCTGCACCTATATCAGTCTCAGCATCTTTACCGTTTCACTTTGTTATTTAGAATGCAAAAAGACACTGGGTGTAAAAAAAAATTAACTGTCTCACATGAAAACCAAATAGTTTAAGTGCTGGAAATGAGACATAACAAGAAAATATTCAGCAGGTCTGGCATTCTCTGAAGAGAGAGAAAGAATTGTTGTTTCAGGTCTGCAGTCTTTGATTATAATGTGGAAAGTTAGCTGTGGTGTATGTGAAAGATGGAAGGCAGGAAGAAGAACAATAGGCAAGGCCTAGGATAGGATTTCAAATGTATTAATTTGAAGAAAATCAGTGGAGCTCTCTTGGAGTGTTGGCCAATTTTTGTGCATCATTCATTATTACTTCTTTTTAAAATAAAACTCACGTCAATAAATTTGAGGTTATAGTTAAGATACAGGTGCTGCATTGAAAGGCAGTCCACTTCTGCAACATATTTAATTTAAAAAGAAATTTAAATGGAAAGTTAATTGGATTTTTCTTTTTTTTTTCTTTTTCTGGATTTGCTTCCTTCCTTTCTGATTCTTTTGCATTTACAGACTACATTGAGTGAGAATCTGGGTAACCAAAAGCAAAGCAAAAAGAAAAAGAGAGAGTGTTCTGAGGGTAAACCACAGGTAACATGTCACTGCACAAAAGGCATGTTTTTTGACACATTGGGGTGCCTGGACTCTTCGTTTTTAACTTTTTCTCACCATCACAATCTGTTATGGAAATTACTTGGACACAATTTCGGTGACACATTTTATCAAGAAAATCATTCCCTAAATGTTCTTGTTCATTTTAAAGGGGTAAATCTTGTTTCGTGGACTAACGTCCTCAATGTTGGGCTTCTCTGGTGTTCCTCTGCTGTAACTGAAAGTGATGGTGAGTGGTAGCTCCTCTACCTTGTCCAATCTGAATAAAATCAAAGTACTGTGCATTCCCTCCATTGAGGTTTAGTTGTCCAGTTATGATTGCTGTTTTCACCAGAGCAGTCCAGCAGGTTTATTCAAGAGTCTCTGTACAGCAGATGAGCAGTATTTTTCGAATACGAACAGTCTATTCTATCAGTGTGTTCTTCTTACCCTTTATTTAAGGAGCAATGGTGTTCCTATTCATGATTTGCATTGTAACTAAGTACTTGAAGCAGCTTTGGTGTGGTTTGTCCTGTTGTTAAATCCTCAAGATTTTTCTTTTGCATGGTTTTGCATACCTTTTATAATAAAGAAAATCAACTTAGCACATTAGATTTTACAATGCATTTTATTTAACAGCCATATAGTTTGAATCTATATTTCAAAAGCCAAATATAAAGTTGTTGACACTTGTTTGAAATTTGAATTATGGCATGAGAGAATCAAAAGTAACAATTGTAGTATTTTCAGTCAGGAGGGAAAGGTGAGAGTTTGGAAATCAAAAAGTTAAGATAGCTTTTTAATTGCAAGTTCCTTTTGTTAATACTGGTTTTTGACTCATGGTGCTTTTAAAATAAACATAAATTTGGAGTCTGAAACAGACAAAATGTTGTTTGTGCATAGCAAGTCAGTCAGCATCTGAAAAGAGAAAAGACAGGCTCACATTCCAGATGTAGCGTATTTTAGAATTAAATCTATTTTTTTGGAGTTGAGAAGATTAGGGGAACAGAAAGAGGTGATCAACTTCTTGGTCAAACACCACACAACATGGCCCATAACAAATTCATTCTCTCACCTGTACTAAAGAGTGTAGTAACTGTACTTCTACTAACCACAATATCCCAAGCTAAGGAGAGTGAACCAGCACTTTTGCTCCTAATCCGTTGACCTTGACTGTAAAGTTTCTGCAGTTCACATTGATTGGGGGTGAGATTTAGCTTGACTGTTCAAGTACAATAGTACACAGAGTCTTCAGTGGAGAAGTAGAAAACATGGAAATAGAGAATTTGTTATGAACTTAATGAGATTTTGGATACAAGTTGAAAATCTTGAGTGTCATTTGTTCATTTGTGCTGTTTGGGTTAATAGTAATTGTGTTGTCTTTATACTTAGCCTGTACCTGAGGAAGGTAACAAGAAACAAGGTAAAAAAGGCAATAAGGATGAAAAAGGAAAAACAAATGAGCAAAAGGTACAGTTCTCTTAATTATCTTGTGGCATGCCTGACTTAGAATTTTGGCCACTCGCAATGTTTTAGTATTGGCAAATGACAAGTTACTTTTGGCTTTCCTGTACTAATGGTTATGTCTAAATAGATTGTGAAGATGGTGATGAGCAGAGGATGATGTCCATTGAGGAACTGAATGATAAGATAAAATATCCAATGTTTTTTTTTTCCAGTGTTTGTCTTTGTGAATAAGGTTTGGGCATGAGTTATGTTAGAGGTGTGCTATAAAACCATGTTTCACTGGTTTATAGAAATGAAGGCTATCACTCACTTAAAAGGTTTAGCTTTAAATGGACTGGACTTTGTCTATTAAAGGCAGATTAGCCAGTTTTTAAAATGCTACTATTTCTGTTCTGTTGAAGCCTGAGGATGAATTGTCTCATCTCAGGCTTCAAAGTCATTGTGACTAACAGGAACTGTTTTCCTTATGAAGTATTGTTTCATAGGTAATTGACCATTTGTAAGAAGACAGGAGATAACCAGCTTTATTTGTGAGAAATAAAAAGGATAACTTTATTTCAAATGCTTATTTATTAGAAATAGATTTGGTAGCTCTGTGGTGAGAGAAACAAAATTAATATTTTGGGCTGATCATCTTTCATCAGAACTGAATGATTGGTTCTGAAGCAGGTCTGCATTGTTTTCCCATCATGACAAAGTATCATCGACCTGAAGCTTTAACTGTATTTCTCTCTCCACAGCTACTGGCTGACCACCTGAATATATCCATATTTTCTGTTTGTTTTTCAAGTTTTCAGCAATACAGTATTTTGCTTTTGCAATCCTTAAAGAGCTGGGTAGAATCTAAAATCCCATGGGAAACATAACCTAATAGCAGTAGTAATATAGTTGAGAAGAAAATTGTAATTATTTAAATTTGATCACACTACTACGCAGTATGTATATTTGCTGTCTGTAAAAGAAAATATCTTAACACTTCACATCAGGCCTATGTTGCCGTTTGCTGTTACAAAATATTGCCAGTGTATGGAAAATTCACTAACCAGCTATGACAACTTGGGTTTCCATTGTTAATCCCTGGTTTATGCTATTGTAGGAATATAAAGTGGACAGGACAGACACCCTCATTGGACCATTTACAAAAGTGGTCAGAGCCACTGTAGCCAGGAGACTATGGAAAATGCAGTTGTGCTCTCTGTGCCTCATTCAGCCATTTTGCAATGAGCTAATTAATAGTTGGTAGTGTTCTGTAGCTTACAAATGTGTTGCTGGAAAAGCGCAGCAGGTTAGGCAGCATCAAAGGAACAGGAGAATCGACGTTTTGGGCATAAGCCCTTCTTCAGGAATGAGGAGGGTGTTCTGTAGCTGATTATCTGCTTTAAGTTCTGCAGTGATAACTTGAGTATCTCAGATGCTTCTTTAGAAAGCTACCATTGAAGTGTTCCAAATTATCTTCTATATTAACTTTCAAAGGTTTGTGTCAATTACTTAGAAAGAAATAATTGTACAATTGTAGAAAATAGTTTGTTTTTGTTATTTGTGTACCAACAATTTTCATTAAGTTAATGGTGTTCAGCTGCTTGGCTTTAGGACAATTAGCAGTATGAATTAGGACCACAAGTTCTAACTCAAAGTTCTTTTGCTTTGCCATTTAATAAGATCACCCCTGATATGATTGTAATCTCAACTTCATGATCCCACCTACTCTGATAACCTTGCAAGCAAAGATTCCAACTTTTTTTTAAAAGAGAAAATCAGGGAAATTCCAGAATTGATTAGTCTCTTGACTTGTCTTGCTAGTACTTAACTGGAAGTGAATATCACTTCTTTATTCAATATGTGGATGTACCCACTAGAGAAGGAGCAAAACTTGACCTTTTGTGAAATAAGGAAAGTGATTGAGGTGTCTCAGGGGACACTTTAAGTGACAAATTTTATTAGTTTTAAAATAGTTATGGAAAAGCATAGACCTGGTCTAAAAGTTAAAGTTCCAAATTGGAATAAGGCCAATTTTGACCGTATTAAGCAGGAACTTTAAAAAAAAATTCATTGGGGGAGGCTGTTTGCAGGTAGAGGGACTGTTGGAAAGTGGAGGCCTTTAAAAAAAGATAATGAGAGTTCAGAGACAGAGTGTATTCCTGTTAGTGTGAAGGGCAAGGCTGGTAGGTGTTTGGCACGTATGAATAGCTGAGATTGAGTGAATCCCTAGAAGATGGGGAGAGGCTGAATAGGCTGGGGCTTTTTTTCCCTGGAGTGTCGGAGGCTGAGGGGTTATCTTACAGAGGTTTATAAAATCATGAGAGGCCTGGAGGAGGGTTTTCCCCCCAGGGTAGGTGTGTCCAAAACTAGAGGGCAAAGTTGAGAGGGGAAAGACTTAAAAGGGACTTAAGGGGTAATGTTTTCACACAGAGATCGAGCTGCCAGAGGTGGTGGCGGTGAGTACAAATGCAGCATTTGAGAGGAATCTGGATTAGTATTTGAATAGGAAGGGTTTAGGAGGAATCTATGCCAAATGCTGTCAAATGAGACTTGATCAGTTGAGGATATCTGGTCAGCATGGATGACTTGGACCGAAGGGTTCGCTTCTCTGCTGTATATCTCTGACTCTGTAATCACCCGTGCTTGGGTCAAATCAATGTAAAGCAAATGCAAGTTCATGAGGAATTTAGTTGGAGCACAATGCTTTCTACTGCAGGTAGAATCTGAAGATGAAGAAGAAGAAAAGTCAAGCAAGAAAAGTAAAAAGGTGGAGAAATCAAAAGCAAAGCAAAAGGTAGATGGATCGGGCTTGTAAAATGTAAACATAAGGTTAAATGTTCAGTTAACCGTATATTTAATTATTCTTAATTTGTATAAGAAGAGGAATAAGCAATTCAGTTCCAGAATTCTGTTCCACCATTCCGTTAGATATGGCTACCCTAATTAGTAGCATCTTCTCAGAGGCATGTGCCATATCTTTTGAGACCCATGCCAAAACACACACAATCAATCTCTGTTGTCACTGTTTAACTGGAAACGCTGCACCAATAATTGTGTCCCACTGTTCCCAAACTGTCACAAAATGTATGAATATGTCAAATCCAAATGGGGCCGTAAAAATATCTGAATTGCTTGACTGACTGCTACTCAAGACCAAAGCAATTCACACCAAGTTTGGTCTGTAATAATAAAAGAAACTACTTATTTTGATCCGTTTAACTTTAGCAAGAAAAGAAAGGATTTATTTACTGCGATGTAACTTACAACTTTAAATAAAAACCTCTTCAAGACCCCTAAATACACACTTTCTAATCATGATTATGGGAGTCAAATGGTTTAACACATTCTTTTTCCGTACAGTATGTAGACATAAAGTAAATAAAATGCCAACCAGACCACAAGATGGAATGCAGCCCAATTTCCAAATCAGTTTGTAGTCCCAGAAGAGAAAATATTTGTTTGTTTACAGTCTTGAAAACTCAAATAGTCTTTGCTATTTTGGGAAGAAAGTTCCAAATTTGGGTGAAGAAGTGTTTCCTGAGTTGACTTCCATATGAGTTAACTCTCGTTTTTAGCATAGCGTCGTCTTGCTTTAAATTCCCTGACCAATGGAACCCTTTAAATGTCCAATTAAATTCCTGTTCACTATTGAAGAATGTTGGTTAGACCACCAATCATAAATACATAGCATGTTTCTGCGACCTGACCTTATTATTTAATTTTATGAGCCCAATGGTTTGACCATTTGAGTTTTCCTCTTCCAAGACAAACATATTTTTAATTGGGTTTAATATACATCTAAATTATGTTTCTACATATAGAATTCATTTATCCTGTTGATTTTTTTTGTTTGTTGATTACATTTTCTATATTATTGGTTTGATGAAATTGGCAAGAATATTATTGAATGAAAACTTACTGCAATTATACTGAACCTATACTTAGGTGCAAGTGCAAAAGCTGGGTATGTTGATTGAACTCTTGCATTCGAAGAATCTATAGAGGTACAAATTATTAAGGATTTTAGTGATTGAAATTTGTGCACAATTTGCTATGAATTGAACTTGATACCCTGTTCAAAAACTGCAAACATTTTTATCCTTTAATGGGATGTGAGCATTGCTGGCAAGGCCAGCATTTGTGATCCAGCTTGGGGATTCCTTTGAATTAAGCCATTTCAGAGGGCAGTTAAAGCTCAACCACGTTGTTGTGGCTCTGGAGTTTTGTGGGTGGCAGAAGAGGTCGGGAAGGCAGATTTCCTTCTCTAATGGGCATTAGTGAACCAGATGGCCTTTTACAAAAATAAATGCTGTTTCATGGTTAGCATTTGAGACTAGCTTTCACTTAAGAGTTTTTAAAAAATTAATCAAACTTAAATTTCATCTACCCCTGTAGTGGGGTTTAAACCCGAATCCCCAGAGCATCAGTTTATGCCTCTTGCTTGAGTCCAATGACATTGCCACTCGGCCACTATCTTCCCCTTTGGATTAAATTTTTAAAATAATTCTTCAGTACAGTTTCAACATTGTTAGCTAAACCAGCATTGTTCCCTTGAGAAGGTAGTGGTGCGCTGTCTTCTTGAAATGCCACAGTCCATGTGATGTAGGGACACATACAATGATGTTAGGAAGGGGATTCCAGAATTTTGACCCAGTGGCAGTGAAGTAACAGTGATATCATTCTCGCTGTGTGGCATACAGGGGAACTTGTAGGTGGTGATGCTCCATGTATCTGCTATCATTTTCCTTCTTGGTAGTAGTGGTCTTGGAGTTTGGAAGGTGCTATCGAGAGACTTTGATCAGCTACTGTAGTGCATCTTGTCGATGATATGTACTGCTGTGTTGTGCATCATTATTGGAGAAAGTGAATGTTCAAGGTGGTATGCCAGTAGTTTGTCTTTTGTGGCCTTTTGTCTCGCCTTTTTTTGTTTCCTGTTTCGTGCAGTATTAATGATACTCGATTACAAGTTGTATGATGTCACCCCAACCAATGGCAGCAAGTCATATCAGTTTAATGGAAACAGAAGTTTGATTGTTAAAAATAATTTTCCAGTATAGTGTGTCTGGGGGCTAAGTGCACAGTGGCTTTATAGCACTGTTAACCAGACTTCAAATTTTCATACTAGTGCATAGATTTGTTATCATGAGATAGTTTCTACAAGCCCATTCCCTCAAAATTTCTTGAGGTACCCAGGGTTATGGAAACAAGGCACCAGTGTAAATTTAATGCACACGTGTAGGCGAAAGACATCAGAAAGTACTAGACACAGGATGTTCTCCTAAACACTGAGCAAATAAAGAGTGAACTTAAAAATTGCCCATAGTGTTAGGTGCATTAGTCAGAGGTAAATATAGGGTAGGGGACTGGGTGTGGGTAGGTTACTCTTCGGAAGGTCGGTGGGGAACCTTTGGGCTGAAAGGCCTGTTTCCATAGGGAATCTAATCTAATCTAATCTTAAAAGCGACTTTATAGGTAATATTACATTCAAAATGAATTAACTAGACTTTCTCATTTGATTTTTATCATAGGCATTCTCTGACAACGATGAGGAGCTAGAGGAAGAGCAGGAAAAGTGGCCTAAAAAAGGAAAAAACACAAAAGCTAAAGGAAAGCACAAGGTAAAAAAAAAAGTGAAACATCTATGGTTATAGTTAGTCATGGTCACTTAAATATGTGGGTATGAACCAGTTATATAAATGGCCAACCTTTGCTAAGGATGAGATCAAATGGCCACCACTCTCCATTCCCAGTGCCATGATTTGCAACACTAGAAGCAAAGGCTTGTTATGTTTGATATGATGCTTTTCTGTTAATATATTCTTGAGATGCAAGTATTTCTGGTATTTTATCTCAAGAAAGGCACAATTTCTTTTTATTTTGTGAATTCGTTCAGGGAATGTAGACTTTGCTATCTGGGCAATTTATTGCCTCAGTTACCCTTGGAGTAATGAGTTGCACTTCTGAACTATTGTAGTTTTGTGTAAGTACTAGGACCATGCTGTTAGAGAGTCAGTTCGAAGATTTTGACTCTGTGACACTGAAGGAACAATGATGTAGTTCCACGTCAAGATGGTGCATGATCTAGAGAGGAATGGTGATGTTTCTAAGTATTTCTATGAACTTATTTGACTTGTTTAAACACACATCTTGCCCTTCCCCACTCCTGAGCTGTGAGTACAGGTAGTATTGTAACTATTTGTAAGGCTAAACATAATGTAAAAACAGCATTTCTGCTTCAATATATCCAAATCTGCATGGCTGAGTTGTCAAACCTTGATGTGGAATTAGGATTTGTACCTTAAGGCTGGGGATTTGAAGCTGATGATGCGAAACGTAGAGGCGTTCTCAGTTCTCAGCTGGGCAAGCACACAGAACTGTAACTAAATCTTGTTTTCACTTTGTTGATTAAATGACCTTCTCAACAGTTTTCATAATGTTGATCAGTTATGTAATTTGGTACGCTCAAGTGACTGTTATATGGGTTTTAGGCAAAATCTCATATTTCCAAAATAAGAGCATGATCGATAATATATATATCATCGGTTGAAATTAAACAGTTCTGACTACATAGACTGTCATATTTACATCCCTTATATGATTTTGTGTCGAAGTTCATCAAGCATGGATTCACAAGCTACAAAAATTAAGTTTAATTTTCCAAACTGTTAAGTTCTGTTATGTAGCAATTTCCTTGACATCCTGAGCAAGGTAAAGGAAAACTTGATTGGGCTTTGTGCATCTGTGAGGAAAGTACATGCATGAGAGCCTCTCATGAACCCAGAATTAATTTTGTCTGTGTTGTCAAAAAGAATGCCAACTCATCGTCTAATCATTGCAAGTAGGAATGGCTACTAAGGATGTAAATAGAGAATGTGTAATGCACAAGGAATAGGATCCCACAATTAGCCTTTTGATGAGATGGATTGCTTCTCAATGACAGGAATCACTTGTAAGTATTTTGTTTAGTATCATAAAATATCAGCCTCTTGTGATTACTCACAAGTACATAGCATAATACCAAAAAAAAGACTGACGGGAACTTTGAGAATGTCAACTAAGCTGATTTGAGTTTTGCATGCAGAATGAAATTTGGCAATAGTAAAATTAATTTAACTTTGTTCTTCCAAACAGCCTGTAAATGCCTTTGCTGCCCTAGAAGTGGAGGAGGAGCTGGAGGAAGATGAAGATCTGGAGGTTGAGAACGAAGGGGATATATCCCAGTCAAAGGGTTCCAAAGACAATTCAAAAGTCAAGGTGCATATATTAGAACATAAGCAACTTTATGTTTGCCAGGTTTGTGAATACTGCATTAAAAATTTAGATGTTTCTGGCTAGGGATAATTGCTCAGCCCAGCAGCAAGTTAGAATATTAACAGGAGTCAGGAACTCCTGTTATGTTGGTGATACTTTGACTGTAATTAAAAACTGTGGAACATGTTTTCTCCCAGCAATTATATTCTGAATTATTTTGCTCGCTGCTTGTGTGTACTTTACATTTGATTAACATCTGTTTGATTTTGTAGAACTGGATCATTTCTAGCAGTAGCAGCCCAGTGTAGTGGAACATTTCTGTGAACAAAAGAGGGTAGTAGCAGGAATTAAATGCAGCAAGTAGCTGGTTGGAGCTTGTATATTAGATAGATAGCAAGGAGGTTTTTAAAGGTAGAGTGATTAAACAAGCAAGTGGAACACAAGTGGCAGAAAGGAGAGCAGTGGGGTGAGTGGTACATTGCTTCGGATAGGCACGTGATTTGGATGAACAGAATGTTCAAGTGTAAGTGTTCGAGGGCGGCGGGGGGGGAGAAGTTGTACATTCAATTCCCTGAATTTTTAGGTGAGTAAAATGATATTTCAAATATATATATATAAGTTTATGTTACTACTTCGATCAGCTTGTTACTCAATGGAATGAGATAAATTAAGTCTTTATGCATCAAATACTGAATGAGTGTTAAAAGATTAAATTTAGTTAACAGATGGCATAGTGGTAATAATGCTGGACCAGTAATGTAGAGGCCTAGGCTATTTCTTGGGCACCCAAAGAACCAATGGAATTTAATCACTAAATCTAGGATCAAAAGTTCATCTCAATAATGGTGACTGCGAAACTACCAGGTTGTGGTTAAAAACTCATTTGGTCCACTGATGTTCTTCACAGATTGACTCTTGACTGCCATATGAGCAGGTCTACAAAACTTCTCATTTGTAGCAAATCACTACAGAAAAGTTGAAAAGAAAACAAACTGGATGGACTATCCATCATTGATCTAGACATCAGAAACAAATAGCAAATCTTGCCCAGTCAGCTCCTACAAACATTAGTAACATCTTGAACTGTTCCAGACTGATAATGCACCAGTTTTGCATGGTCATTTTCACCAGTTTATCCCTTACATCCGATGTCCTAGGTGCTTTAAGACCATGGCAGGTCAAGATTTGGCAGAAGTGTCAACACAATATTTTTATAGTTAGGATATTTTCATGGGATCCTGAACATTATCTGCAAAACAAATGAAATCTCATGGCATCTTCTGATTACCATGCCATCTACTGCTCTTCCTCAGCTGATAAAACTGTACTCTCCCATTTTGAACACCACTTGAAAGCAGCGCTGAAGATACCAAAGACACAGAAGGTGCACATGATGTGGGATATCAATTCCCATCATCAAAAGTAGCTTCGTAGCATCACCTACTGACAGGTCTGAAAGGCCCAATCAGACTGGCTTGAGGTTCTGCAACAAGCTGTGAGGAACCTAGAGTGACCACCAAATAGTTCTTCTGGAAATGAAAATCTAGTCTTCACACTAGGATCATGTTGTGTGGCACAATCATCCTACAAAGTGGAATAAAACTGGACATGCCTGAGGCATTGTGGGTCATCAGCAGCAATAGAATTGTATTTGATAACAAATTAATCTTGTGGTCAGGCATATCCTTTAACCATCAAACTAGAAAATCAACATAGTTCAATGGGGAGTAAAGGGAGCAATATCATCCATGTAATTCAAAATTGCCCAGGGATGTCCTGTCTGTAAAAAAAAAAGGACAAATCCAGTCCGGCCAATTCCGACCCCATCAGCCTACACTTAAACATAAGAAAGGTCATGGAAGGTGTAATTAATAATGCTATTAAGTGGTATTTGCACAACACTAATCTCATACTCAGTTTGTATTCTGTCAGGGCTACTAGTTGCTAACTTCATTGGAACCTTTGTCCAAAATGGAGAAAGGTTAATTTCAGCAGGTGAAATGAGAGTAACTGCCCTTGACAGGCAGGATTTGATGTAGTGTGGCACCAAGATACCTGAACAAAATAGGAAATAAGTGGGAATTGCGAGGAAATTTCTCATTTGGAGTGATATATGACAGAAATTCTAATAGTGATGATTGGAAGTAAATCATTTTGGCTAAAGACATTGCTGCAAAGATTCCTCAGGTCCAACCATCTACAGCTGCTTTATCAATTGCATAATATCCATTGTGAAGTCAGGAGCACTAATTTCACTGATGACTGCTGTTTTTAGCATCCTTTATGACTCTTTAGATACTGAAGCAGTCCAACTCCATATGTAGCAAGACTTAAACATTTTCAAGCTTGGACTGACAAGTGGCAAGTAATAGTTGTGCCACACTTGTGCCAGGTACTGCGTGACTCCAATGAGAGCCAATCTCCCCATGATGTTTGACAGCATTACCATCTGCTATAGCTAAACTTCCTCCTGTCAAAATCCTGCAGTTGTGTTTGACCAGAAACCTAATTGGACCACCCATATAAATATACCAATTGCAACTGTAGGCCAGAGTTTCGGTGTTTATTGTGGATAACCCACCTGAGTACCTCAAAACTGCGCACCATTTATATGGCACAAGAAGGCTCCCCGCTGGCCTGGAGGAATGCAGATACAATAATGTTCGAGAAGCTTAAAACCATCCAGGACAAAAGCAACCTATTGATAGGTACCCGTCAACTACTAATTCCTTTTCCAGTGATAGAGTCATATATAGCACCTTACCAAGCCTCCTTTTTCAACATTTTTCAAGTTCGTGACTGCCGTTATATGGAATACAAGTGCACGTTTCATCTCATTGGGGTAGCGTGCTGGAAATTGAGCCCTGCTGTTTCTGGTGTCATTACAAAAGTTAAAGATTTCATAAAGTATTTAAAATTCTCCATTGGCAAGTCATTTAGACCCAGGTTTACAGGAACAGGTTTCTGTACTGAACTTTGAATAAATAGTCATTCTTCATAGATTCTAGTTACAGATAAACAATTATGAGCCATTGATATGTAATTCAACTTGATAAAACATTAACTTCCCTTTCTTATATATACAGACAGACACAAATAAACATGGGTGCTTTAGGTGGAGGGAAAGATCGGAAAGGCAATTTGGGTTCTTGTCCACAGGGTTTACTGAGATGATCAGTTTAGCTTAAGATTTGCTGCTCCTTGATTGTGCCATTTCAGTTACTTTTATTTGCAGGAGGCAAGAAATAGATACTGTTTCACACTTACAAAAAGTCACTGCTCACAGCAATTGATGAAGGGAAATAAATAGGGTTTTATTCCAGGCTTGAGGGCATTCTTATTGCAGAGAGAATGACAACCCTTCATTTCCAGAGGTCTGATGGCTCTGATCCAGATATTCACATCTACAAGCTGTTCAGCTCTCTGGGAGACGGAAAGCCATCATCATCAACAATAGGTCACTAATTAACAAATTAATCAGCTGCATATTGCTGGCCAAATCACATCTCTTGACTGCAACTGGACTTCCCTAACTGCTTGAACAAATGAGTGTAAACAGCACTTAGAATTTGTCAGGTAACTTGGATTTAAACAATCCTTTCCAAAGTCCTTGGTTTTTTCCACTTCAGACAAGTCAAAAATACAGAAAAATAAGATTTGTCTTTTACGTGCAGCAGATGCTGCTCCACCACCTGCTTTCCACTCCAGGAGGTACACCTTCTGAGCCTAGAGCTGCATTGCTGTTCCTTCACTGTGTTATTGAATTCAAAGTCTGGAACTCTGACTGTGCATGTACCTACACCAGTTGGACGGCAGCAGTTCAAGAAGTTGACTTGCTATTGTCTTCCCAAGGACAGTTACAGATGGGCAACATAGGCTGGACTTGTTCCATAAAGTTTATAATTGCATGAAGTACCTTTGGAAAAAAATTGCATTTTCCCATTTTGCACAGATGGGTCAGAGCCAGCGTAGCCCTAGCTGGGCAAGCAGTGTGAAACTTACCGTGCTCTCTTCATTTGGTTGTATAGTTGGAGCTGGCTGCGGTCCAGCAAGTCCTCGACAAATTTAGGAATTCCTGGTTCTCAGCTCTGCCAAAGCTGCTTTAATTACATTGAATATGGGTGTTTTTTTTTTAGGGACACTTCAGAGTCGAACACATTCAAACTAATAATTTCTCAGCAGCTTACTGTTGAGAGATTTCAAAGATAGTAGTTTTCTTTTAAGCTGACTTAAAACAAACATTTGGACTGAACTCAGAACAGAGGATGAGTTATATTTCTGTTCCTTCTACCATGTGAGAAGGTTATACACGCACAACTCAAACCCAGAAGCCGCCTGAGGTTTTTATTTTAACTCCCTGATAATGCAGATTGAAGCTAGTGAAGACGAAATGGAAATGGATGAAAAGGCTGCGAAGGAGAAGGCAACAGATGACAAATATGCCAATATGAGCAAAAAGGAGAAAAAGAAACTGAAGAAACAGGTAAGAATTATATTACCTTTTTTTAACATTTAAGCATTTCTATTTTGTAGTCCTTGGAAAAATCTGAAACTGAGTTGTGCTGCATTTTACCCGAGTGAAAAGGAGGGATTAGTTTGTTGCCCGCATGTGGTACTTTAATAGTTTACTGTGCTCCTAACATCTGCAAAGTTGAATTCTATGGTATCAGACAGTTGTGACCAGAAAGCAAAACCGAGGCTTTAACCAAAGCGAATGCTACAGTTTACTTTGGTCGCAAAAAGAGGAAGGACAAGTATTATTTGAAAGATGATAAATTAGGAAAGTAGCGATACAACACCAATCTGGGTGTCCTTGTGCACCGGTCTCTGAAAGTGAGCGTGCAAGTGCAGCAAGCGGTGAAAAAGGACAATGGTATGGCAACCTTCAAAGATAGAAATTTGAATACAGAAACAAGGATGTCTTGCTGCAATTGAGAGACCATACTTTGGAGCATTGTATGTAGTTTTGGTCTCCTTAGGTGAGGAAGGATGTTCTGGCTGCAGAAGGCGTGTACCTAAGGTTTGACAGATTCCTGGGTTGACAGGCGTGAAGAGAACCTGGATCAGTTAGGACTGTATTGCCTGGAAGAATGAAGGTGGGTGTTCTTGGGACTAGACAGGGTAAAGGCAGGAAGTGTTCTCAGTGAATGGGGAGTCCAGAACCAGCGTTCACAATCTCAGGATTTGGAGTAGGCTGTTTAGGACTGAGATGAGAAGAAGTTTCTTCACACAGAGAGTCATGAGCCTGTGGAATTCTCTGCCATTGAAAGCAGTTGAGGCCAGAACATTAACTATTTTCAAGGAGTTAAATATATTTCTTAGGACTAAATGGATCAAAGGACATGGGATAAACATGGGAACAGGGTACTGCATAGGATGATCAGGTCATGATTATATTGAATGTTGGAGCAAGAATAAAAGGCTGAATAGCTTACTCCTGTTCCTATTGGATTTACATTAGGAGTTAATGTGCCTCTTCATGCCTTTTTTTTGTGTGCTCCAAGAGGAACTGGTCCCACATCCACAATGTGTTATTGCAATTTCTAGCACTAAATGAAAGGAAGGTACCACGTTGAGCACTCAAGTTGTTCTCTTACATATGCACAACAATGCAAAGAAATGTTAAAGGTGCCATGATTACTCATCCATCCAATGGCTTTAGATATTATTATGTGCATGCTTGTGATGGTACCACGTGTGGATCTTTTGGGGGCAGGAGTTCAAGATGTGGACAGTGGTCTGATTTGCACAACACAGTCATAATTTTACTTGTGGGACAGTGACCACAGCTTCCCTGGCCTGTTGTCCAGTGATACCAAGTTGCTTTGATTTTCATTGGAAGATTGAAACTTGGGTCTTGACTTTGGTCATTTACCTATTTTCAGTTAACTGGGAGATGGCACCGTGATCAATTATGAGGGGAGTGACTTGTGCTCCACGAGGGTGGGGGTGGGGTGGGGGGGGGGGTCTTTTAATGAGTGTGCTTTGTTGGCACTCGGTTCGCTGGTGTACTTTGGAAGGATGTTTTATCCTGTGGGCTCAAGATGTTTAAGTCTGCTCGAGCTAGAAGTCGTTCAAGTTGCATTGGCCTCTGTTGAAATTGCCCTCATGCTATCCCATAGGTGTAAGTGTACCATGTTTGTGTGTATTGTTCTGAGTCCCATTGAGAACCACTACTGTGCTATTGGATAGATTGGGTAATTGAAGCCATGGTCATTCTATTATGCTGAAATGGTACCTACTAATTTTTGTCTGAGGTCCACTTCCACCTTGACTTTGGCTGGGTAGTGTTCTGTTGTTGGCTGTTATGTCAAGGAGTTTTTGGCATTGGGTCTTGCATGATTGGTTGACCACAGACTGGACGTGATCTTTTTTTCCTGCCCTTTCTGCATGGCTGAAAGAACAGTCTTGGCAAGATTTAGTCAAAGTCGACATTTTTTGAATGAGACTTCCAGGGCGCAAAGATCTTTAATGAGTATCCTGAAGTTATTTAACCTGCAGAGCCAGAGCTAATTCAAAAACTTATGCAAAGAGCTGTGAGAAAGGAGGTCACTGATGTAAATATTGAAGACAGCCAATGCTGATTGCTGTGAGATCAATTATTGCAGGGCTTCCCAAAGTGGGAATTGGCCATGACTAATTTATCTGTTATTTCTTCAAGTATAAATATAAAATTGGGTTGGGAATAAAATTTTGATGCCAGTGTGGAACCCTATGATTGTGAACATTTATTCGCAGAGACCTATTTACAACCTCTTTCTTTTTGTAGGGTCTCTCTTAGGGTTGTTAACTCGTGCTTATCAACAGCTCGACTTCTTCACTCGGTAAACAGTGGTCAATGTATTTCTGTTTAAGATTGGCAATTTCACAGACCTGTTTGGACTAGTGGAAAAAGACATGGAAGTGGAAATGTTATAAGACACTAAAGTAGTTTCATAACTTGCTAAAAAAAAATGGATCAGTGGTGTATTGGAAAGTAGGATTGTAAAGTATAATTTGTCCTAATGTCTCCTCAAATTCTCTCCAGATTGAATTTCAACGTCAAGTAGACATCTTGAAATCTTCAAATGATGCCGAGGGTGACTTCTCTGTATCACAAGCTGAACAATCATCAAGACAAGCCATGTTGGAGAATGCATCAGATATCAAGGTACTATTGAGATATCCTGACCTGGCAGTTAGTTTTGGACCATGTTGAGATTTTGATGGTAATGGTTGACTGAGTTGAGCCACCTGAATTTAAGATACTGAACTGACCCAGTGCTCTAGCACCAGTTGCTGTTGGATTATGTACCAGGCTTCCTTCCTCAATAATGGTGTGCTTGACAGAACAAATTGACCTAAAGTCTTTCCACATCAGTATTTCTCAAAATATTTGACATACCTTCTACATTGCAGTGCAGTGACTTCGACTAGTTTGATTTACACATTGTTACATTTTCACAATTCCACAGTCTACGAGTGCTGCACTGAAATGTTGTATCAGATTGTGCACTCAATTTCCCTATGTGAGCTTCAGACCTATAAGCATCCTACTCACTAATGTTACTAACAAATCAAACTAGTAAGATCTCTGCAGGTGTAGGCAATGTGGCCAGAAAAGGTGCAGGAAAATGGAAGAGTAATGACTTTTTCTTTTTTTAAGGTCATTTTTGTGAAAAGTTTTGTTCTGAAGATCAAGTGTAGGTCATCTTTTAGAATTAGCCACATTAATTGCCGACTGATTCCACAATATCTAACTTAATTCCAGTTAATAAGTGTGTTCATGATCACGTGTGATTTTACAAAAAACTTGTATTATTGAGTTGTCTGAATGTAAATCTCTAGTTTGAGGAGGTGTCACCAGAAATAAGCTATTCTGATTTAATTTGAATTTTCCTCTTTTAAATAATTACTTCTGTCCTAATTTCCTGTGGTGCCACAAGCCTGTTGGAAAGATACAAATCACCTAGATGAAAGCTGACCGCTGAAGCACTTGTCTCACAGCTTTATCACATTTTGACTTCTTTGATAATGCTGCACGGTTTTGTGCAGTTTGTCTTAGAACCTTGAACAATAGAGCGCAGAACAGGCCCTTTGGCCCTCAGTACTGACCTGTGAACTAATCTAAACCCATCCCCCTACACTATCCCATCATCATCCATGTGTTTATCCAAGGATGCCTAATCTGCCAAATATGGCTGAGTTAACTACATTAGCAGGCAGGGTATTCCACACTCTTACCACTCTCTCTGAGTAAAGAACCTCCCTCTGACATCTGTCTTAAAGCTATCACCCCTCAATTTATAGCTATGCGCCCTCTTACAAGCTGATGTCATCATCCTAGGAAAAGAACTTTCACTGTCTACCCTATCTAATCCTCTTATCATCTTGTATGTCTCTATCAAATCCCCTCTTTAGCCGCCTTCTTTCCAGTGAGAATAGACCCGAGTCTCTCAGTCTTTCCAGAAGTGGATATTGCAGATGCTGGCAATTAAAGATTTATAGTCAAGATATGTGGTTGAAGATGTGCTCCAACGCATCTCATCCTTGTCCTGCATTTCTGTCTTCGAACCCCACCCCTCCAACCACAAGAAGGACAGAACCCCCTGGTCCTCACCTTCACCCCACCAACCTCCGCATAATTTGCATCATCCGCCAACATTTCTGCCATCTCCAAACGGATCCCACCACCAGGGATGTATTTCCCTCCCCAACCCTATCCACTTTCTGCAAAGACGTCCTCCGTGATCTACCTCGTCAATCCACGACCCCAACAACCCATCCTCCTCTCTCGGCACCTTCCTACAGGAATTGCAAAACCACCTCCCTCACTTCTGTCCAAGGCCCCAAAGGAGCCTTCCACATCCATCAAAGTTTCATCTGTTCTTGCACACGTGTCATTTATGGTATCTGTTGCTCCCAATGCGGCATCCTCTCTATTGGGGAGACCAGATGCCTTCTTGCAGAGCACTTCATAGAACATCTCTGGGACACCTGCACCAATCAACCCCCACTGCCTCATGGCTGAACATTTCAACTCCCCTTCCCACTCTGCTGAGTACATGCAGGTCCTGGGTGGCCTCCACCGCCACTCCCTCACCACCCGATGCCTGGAGGAAGAACGCCTCATTTACCGCCTCAGGACCCTTCAACCCCATGGCATCAATGTGGACTTCACCCGCTTAGTCATTTCCCCTCCCCCACTTTACCCCAGTTCCAACATTCCAGCTCAGCACCACCGTCATGACCTGTTCCACCTGTCGATCTTCCTTCCCACCTTTCTGCTCCACCCTCCTCTCTGACTTATGAACTTCACCCCCACCTCCATCCACCTATTGCACTCTCAGCTACCTTCTCCCCCGCCCCACCCCCTCCCATTTATCTCTCCTCCACTGAGGTTCCCAGCCTCATTCCTGATGAAGGGCTTTTGCCCAAAACGTGGATTTTCCTGCTCCTCAGATGCTGCCTGACCTGCTTTTCCAGCACCACTCTAATCTTGACGTTTTCCTCATAAGACCTTCCCTCCAGACCAGACAACATCCTGGTAAATCTCCTGTGCACCTTTTCCAATGTTTCCACATCCTTCCTGTAATGGGGCGACCAGAACTGTACACAATATTTCAAGTGCGGCCACACTAGCGTTTTGTATAGTTGCAGCATGACGTTACGGCTCTGGAACTCAATCCCTCTACCAATAAAATCTAACACACCTTATGCCTTCTTAACAGCCGTATCAACCTGGGTGGCAACAGTCAGGGATTTATGTACATAGGCTCCAAGATCCCTCTGCACATCCACACTGCCAAGAATCGTTCCAGTGATGTAGTATTCTGCCTCCCTGTTATTCTTCCCAAAGTGAATCACTTCACATTTATCTGCATTGAAGTCCATTGGCCACTATGATTTGCCATTTGCCGTTTTGGCAGCTATCACTCTTGAATTTAGCAATGTGTCATTTTAGCTGGTACAGTAGTTGAGACTTAATGTTTGGCTGCAGTCCCACTCAATCAGGCAGTTGAAGTTTGGAGAGGAGAGACTGACTTTCTGCTTGTGACTTACAATCCAGTAGTTCCTATTTGAGATGGTGTTCAGCCTGGTGTCAATGAAGGCAAAATTGGGCTGTGCTGCAATTTTCCCCCGTAGTTGAATAGTTTGTCAATACCTACACAAAAGATAACAATTTTTGTAAAGATCCTGCAGAGGTCTTGATACCTGTTAGTGTATTTCATGAGCTGAGAAGAGAAAGGTTGAGGAAGAAAAATTTGTAGCCAGTAAACGTCAGTACACGACTGGAACTTGAAGAAGCGTGTTGAACTAATGCAAAACTTCTTCTCAGTTTTTTTTTCTGGAAACTGCATACTTTTTAAATGGACCTGAATCTCTCTTTCATTTTTCAGCTGGAGAGGTTTAGCATTTCAGCTCATGGGAAAGAACTCTTCATCAATGCTGACCTACTCATTGTGGCTGGTAGGCGATATGGTCTAGTTGGACCCAATGGGTAAGTTGGAAAATAAGGCAATTTTCTGTCTTGTTCTGCTTTAAAGACCTTGGTCTTTTTATCAGTCACTGGACCATCTGCCCTGCTTTACAAAGCTGCAACACTTTGCATTGCAGTATATACAGCCCACATCCAGTGAATTAACTAATGTGTGTGGTCTCTCACAAGCCAGGAATGTGTTGCGCCTAAGGTAAAAAGTAGTGTCCTCTTTAATTGTGTACATGCACAGAAAACTTCAAGTCACAGCTCACAAAGGGAAGTTGGAGGGAACATTGCACCCAAATGCATGTCTTAGAGAGGCAAGTGACAAAACTAAAATGCAATAATTTCGGTCATGTGACAAGGACAGGCATTTCACCTCAGTGGGCTAATTGGCAGGTTATTAAGCTATCAGTATAACTTTACCCTCACCCATCAGAGTTTCCATTGGGAGGTGATGAGGTAACTGTAAAACAAGTATCTTCTCTTTTTAGCACAATAGGTCTTAATGAGCTTCATTGTTGATGACTGGAGGCAGTCAGCTTGTTTCCAAATCCTTTGTGTCAGCTTTTTTGCTGATTTAATGCAGGGGGTTTATAAGCTTCTGGAAATATGACCATGGCGTCAGCCTATGCTGTTTTGTGTCCGGGAAGGTTGTCTATTTATAAAAAAAGTAGAAATTAAACTAAAACAATACCAAAGAGAATGCAGTTTTCTGTGTGATTTCTCCTCTTGTCTTCCGGCTATGATAAGAGGAACACTGCACTAACCTTGTGCCTTCTCTTTATCAGCAAGGGTAAGACAACACTGCTAAAGCACATCCAAAACAGAGTGCTGAATATACCTCCTAACATTGATGTGCTGCTTTGTGAACAAGGTAAGCCAAGTTTGACAGGGGTCAGTTAACGAGAGAAATCAATTTGGTCTTGCTGCTGATTACCATCAGACAAGTAATCCACTAGGCTGTGTCTGAGGGATGTAAATTCTTAGCCCACCAGAGTAGCTCGTAATTAGGTTCATAAATCTGGAATTGAAAAGCTAGGCTTAGTTTTCATGGTCACCATTGCTGTCATTGATTGTCATAAAAAATAAGTTATCTGGCTCACTAATATCTTTTAGGGAAGGAAATTTACTGTGTGATCTAGCCTGCATGTGACTCCAGACCCATAGCATTGTGATCAAACTTTTACTCTTCTAAACCCACTATAGAAAAGTTACTTGATTGCAACAGTTCAAGAAGACCACTCATTACCCCCTTCACAAGGATTGTAACATGTGACACACACATACCAACAAAGAATAGGAAGAAAACTTCTTAACACCCTTCCCAAGCAGCTTGGGTATTGCAGTAGCTTGTTCCACCTGGGTATTAACCACCCTTGATGTTTCAGTATATTCCAAAAAACTTTGTTGCCAGTGCCTTTTTTTTTCTGAGATCATTTAAAACGTAGTGTCTTCTACACCAAATGTCTGCCTCGTACATTGAGTTGTAAAGAATATGCACCATTTAAGTAGAAGCCTTGTAAAAGCCATCCCCATGCCTTGCTGCAAGGGGGAAATAGGTTTGACACACAATGAGGAAGGAGAGATACGAGATACAGAAACATGTATTAATGAAAGTGATCATTGAGCTGACTACTTTTTGTGGACCTTTTATCCTCAGAGGTAAGGGCTGATGACACAGCAGCAGTCGATGCTGTTCTGAAAGCTGATACGAAGCGGCTAAAACTTTTGGAAGAAGAAAAGCAGCTTCAGGCTCTCTTAGAGAAGGGAGATGATCAAGCTGGTGAGAGGCTGCAAAAGGTGAGCATTTAGGCTACAGTCAACCTTTCTAACCGCTTCTTCCCAATCTGATTGGTTGACAAACTATGATTTGAATTGCCCTGACTTGCACAGAAGCTAGCAGACAGTAACTCCCCAAGCTGCCTTAAATAACACGTTCCAAACTGGTGACCTCTACCATCTGACAGGGCAAGAGCAGCAGATATGTGGTCACACCGCTATGTGCAAATTCTCCTCCTGAATCATACACCATCCTGACTTGGAGTGATATTGCTATTCTTTCACCATCACTGGGTCAAATTCTGGAACTCTCTTCCTACAGCAGTGTGGGTTTCCTGGCACTGCAAGGATTGCAGTGGTTTAAGACACCAGCTCACCACCAATTCTGTGGAATAGTTAGGGGCAGGTGATAAATATTGGTCAGTGATACATGACATGAAAAATTAACAACTTTAAAGAAAGGTCCTCCAGATTTTATCATACACATTTGAAAGTCAGTTATGAGATTATGGTTCAAACCTCCCTTCATGACTTGTGCGTAGAATTAAAAATTTGTGCAGTACCAAAGAACAGCTGCATTGTATTGTTAGAGATGCCATACATAGAGTGACCTTTTTTGAATGTGGATTATTTTCTAAAATAATCTCAGGAGACTTGGGTGTAGGTTAATGATTGTTGGGTTTTTTTTTGCCAATCAATGTATTGGGAGAGGACCACCCAGAGAAGACTTTTTGTGAACAATTGTGAGGAATAAATGGGATGGGATCCTCCCAATCCTCTATTCAGTTTGTCTCTTCCTGCAATTCCCAACTTTGTAAGTAGTGTGCAGTCTGTTATGAAGTTGATATTGAGAGCTCTATAGTGACTAGCTGTGTATGTCTTTTGTAGGTATATGAGGAACTGCGAGCTACAGGTGCTGCTGCAGCAGAAGCTAAAGCCCGTCGAATCCTGGCTGGTCTGGGCTTCACTCCTGAGATGCAGAATCGGCCCACTAAGAAATTCTCCGGAGGATGGCGAATGAGAGTGTCATTGGCTAGGTAAGCAAAGAACTGGTAAGGAAGGGGTGGTCAATGGTACTTGATGCTATGATAGGGCATAAAAGGTATGAAAGATGAGAAGCTGCTTCTGTTCAGGATTCATGAGGAAGTATGTTTTCATTTTGGAATGGGTGGGATGAGTGAATGTCTGTCTCTGAATAGAAAGGAAATGGAGTTAGCACTGTCTGAGTCAGGCCTGGCGAAGGCAAAAAGAGGATAAAGATCGTGTCTGATTCATGTGAATGGAAGCTGTGTGAAGACGAGGACAATAATTCTGGGAAGGTGAGGATGGGAGCAGCATATAATTAGGATTGCTTCTGGAGATGAGGGAGAGAATAAGCATCTTTTGTCTGCTGACTTTGCTGATCTGCTGAACCAAACATAGTAATTTTACTGCATAGTGATTTGAAGGAAGTGACAGCAGAAAGCCTGATGGTTTTTTTCGACGATAAGCTTTGCAATGTGGTCCTTATTGTGGTTCCCTGTGCATTACAGAGCCCTGTTTATGGAACCCACATTATTGATGTTGGATGAGCCCACAAACCATCTGGACCTTAATGCAGTCATTTGGCTTAACAAGTAAGTATGATGTAGATAGTGCAGGTTCAAAGATCTGCTGTGCTATTTTAAAATTTCAAACTCTCAATTCACAAATCTGTTTAAACTCAGATCATCCATCCACAGATCTTGCATGGGAGACAATCAATCTGATATCTATAGGTATAAGGATAAGAAAATCTCTCCATAAATGTTTTTAGCCTCTGGCCATATTTCCAGAGCGTTAAACCCAAGTTGCTGCGGGTGACACAATCTTTGGTTTATATCTATTTTGACTGAGTGTTCAATGTGGCTCCAGAATTATCAGTCACTCTTACAACAGTGGGTATGTGAGTTGAATGCTCATCTGAAAACAGTGGCAGTGATCTTCTATCCTTTGAATTTCAACCAAGCACCGACAGTGAGAATTATAAAACGTGACAATGAAATGAAGCCAACAGTTGGAATTAGTTTCTTTCTAACAGGAATAGTATTTAAATTGTGTGCCCATTGAGCTGTTCAAAACTTTTTAAAATTAAAAAGTGTTGGTGTGCAGTATGTGTTTTTGAATTTGCATGATCTGCAGTTTACATGAAGACTTTCTTCTGAATGTCAACATCACTGTCACCTTTATGATTCAATGTCCAAGCAAACTGGAGATTGTTGGTGTGAAATAAAATTGGGCAAATAGAGACCTGTTTCATCAAATCAATTGCGACTGGACTACTAAATTGTCATCATTTGTATAAGCTCTCCGAAATTGGTTGGTTATTAGTAATAATAGACTATCCCGTTTTGTGGGACTTATAATTTTCTCACTTACACTGCTCACCCATGTCAAGAACAAAACAGTGGTAGAATTGTGAGAGGGCAAAAGGGAGTTGGATGAGGGCTTAAATCATTTGAAATGGTAATATAGTGAGTCACCCCAACGACCATCTGAACTACTCTTCATTGTGTGACTTTGAACTGTACTTACATACTGTCTGTCATTCTCAGCTACCTTCAAACCTGGAAGAAAACTCTACTAATTGTGTCCCATGACCAGGGCTTCCTGGATGACGTCTGTACAGATATTATTCATCTGGATGCTCAAAAGCTCTTTTACTACAGAGGGAACTACAGTAAGTGGAACAACAACAGGGAAAGTGCTGTGTATTGGATTGCATGTTCAGAAAACTGGTGAAAAATCTCTCATTTGATTCAAAAATGATGAACCTGGAGTTGCATGGGTGACTGCAGCTCCTCCAAAAATGAAAAAAACTCTTGACATCCACCAGGACAAAGTGGTCTGTTAGATTGCCACAAGTATCCCAGCCTCGGGTGACTGCCTGTGTGGAATTTGCACATTCTACCTGTGTCTGTGTGGGTTTCCTCTGGGTGCTCCAGTTTCCTCCCACAGTCCAAAGATCTTCAAGTTAGCTGGATTGTCCATGCTAAATTGCCCATAGTGTTCAGGGATCTGTAGGTTAGGTGCATTAGTCAGGGGTAAATGTACAGTTTTAGGGTAGGGGAATTGATCTGGATGGGTTAATCTTTGGAGGGTCGATGTGGACCCATTGGGCCAAATGGCCTGTTTTCACACTTTAGGGATTCTATGATTCTTTATTCTCTCCTTCCATCATTGACACTCAGTTGCAGCAGTGTGTGCTGTCTACAAGATGTAATGCAGAAACTTACCAAAGCACCTGAGACTTAATTGTCCAAACCCACCCACTGCAATCTAAAACAAAAAAGGCAGCAAACTGTTGGAAACAGCTATCCCCTGCAAGTTCCCCTCCAAGTTACTCAATAATATTGAAACATAAGTTTCAAAGTTTGTGAGAAGATTTGTAGCTCGGGTGCTCGTTGTTGTGGTTCTGTTCGCCGAGCTGGGAATTTGTGTTGCAGATGTTTCGTCCCCTGTCTAGGTGACATCCTCAGTGCTTGGGAGCCTCCTGTGAAGCGCTTCTGTGATCTTTCCTCCGGCATTTGTAGCGGTTTGAATCTGCCGCTTCTGGTTGTCAGTTCCAGTTGTCCGTTGCAGTGGTCGGTATATTGGGTCCAGGTCGATGTGTTTATTGATTGAATCTGTGGATGAGTGCCATGCCTCTAGGAATTCCCTGGCTGTTCTCTGTTCGGCCAACTAGCCACGAAACGACACGACCAGCTATCCTTAGTAGCCACACACGCAGATGACAAGCATCATGAATTCGACTGGGACAACACTACTATTATCGGACAAGCCAAACAGAGAACAGCCAGGGAATTCCTGGACCCAATATACCAACCACTGCAGCGGACAGCTGGAACTCACAACCGGAACCGGCAGATTCAAACCACTATAAATGCCGGAGGAAAGATCACAGAAGTGCTTCACAGGAGGCTCCCAAGCGCTGAGGGTGTCACCTAGACAGGGGACAAAACGTCTGCAACACAAATTCTCAGCTCGGCAAACAGAACTACAACAAGAAACATAAGATTGTTTGGGACTTGTCAGACGAGATGCAGAAAAGTTGTTTCTCCTTAAGGGGCAGGCTAGGACAGGAGATTACTGCGTTAAAACAGGAATGATAGAAAAATTTGTGTGATTTCTTAACACAGGGATGTAGAGGCTGAGATAGACATACTGATTATTCAGTAAAGGAATCAAGGGTTATGGAAAGTGGACTTTAGGATTATCAGATCAGCCATGAGCTCATTGGTAGAAAGGACTCTATGATTACAATAGTCTACATCTGCTCCTTCATTTTGAGTATCAGGACTTGAAAGTATGTAATTGTTCTGTCCTTGTTACTGGTTCAAAATCCTGGGACTCCCTCCCCGGCAGCGCTGCGGCTGTTCTTATCTCAAATGGATTGCAATGGTCAAAAAGTCAGTTCACCACCACCCTTCAAAGGGCAGTTATGGATGGACAATAAATTCTGGCCTAGCCAGTATCACCAACATCCCAGGGATAATTATTTTTAAAAATGTAAAGTTTCACAGAGATCACTATTTTAAAAAAATCAACAATTCATTGTGGTGCAAAGGATCATATTTCAGTCAATGCAAATTGGCCAGGAGGAAATTGCACCCGAGAGGGAAATGTAAAGGAACTTCAGCCAAAACAAAAATGTAGCAAAATTGTAAATGTGTTTATTAAAAATGTGGAAACAATTGTAAAGCACTGACAATGCTGAAAGAAGAGCAGATAATGCCAGACATCCATCAACAGATATCAACTCTGTTTCTCTCTTTTGCTGGTGCTTCTCGTATTTTCTGTTTTGTCATTTGATTTTTTTCCAACAAGAAGCTGAGTCGTTTTCCCCTTGGAATTACTGACTAAGGAAGGACGTTGACACAATGTAAACAGCTTAATATAGAGCAGAGGCGGGGCCCAAGAAGCCTTGATTATTGTTTGATGGCCATTTGGTGAAGTACACGTAGCTCAACATTTGATGAGAAGATGTTCAAGTTTAATTCAGCCAAGCAGCCTGTTTGCATTGACTAATATATATACGAATGAAACTGCTAAACAATGCCTAATAATCCATTTCATAGTTGTGAAGCCTTAATAATGCATTTACTCCGCACTCAACTGCAGAGATGAAAACTAATTAGTTGAACACCTACCCCACCCCAAACCTTCTGCACCCCAGCAATTCAAATAGAAACTATTGCATCAAAACAAAAACAAAGTGCTGGAGAAACTCAAATCTGACAGCATCTGTAGAGAAAGAAACAAAATTAAATATTTTGAATTGAATTTGAGTCTTCTGTGGATCTGAAGTGAGGTAGGAAAGTGGATTTTATACTGTAGATAAGAGAGCAGTAGAACAGAGGGAAATGTTTGAGGGCAAGGGAGATTAGAAATCAGAGGTGTCACAGAACAAAAGACAAAGTTAGTGGCAATGGTTGTAGAGAAGAACCAAAGCATAGATCCACAATTGACTTGTATAAGGAGGCAAAACCATGAGAACAAGGCACTGGATGGTAAGGGGAGAAAAATATCAAAATGGAAGACCAAATTTATGGACTGAAATTGTTCCACTGCATTAAGTCCTGAAGACTGTAAAGTGCCTAATTGCAAAATGAAATACTGTTCCTCCTGTTTATACCAGCCTTTATTGATTGCTGAAGCAGGTCTCGGATAAATCGGAGCATGAAAACAGGATAGTTTATTGAGATGTGAAGCAACTAGAGGTTTGGGGTCATGGAGCAGACTGAGCTGAAATGTTCTACAAAGCAGACATCCAGTCTGCACCTGGTCTATAAATGTAAAGGACCATCCTGTGTGTGTGTGTGTTTGTGTAAATGTAGAACTTTGTTTTACCACTACCCTTCAATGTCTTGTCTTTATCTTGCTTTGGATCTTCAACTTCTCTCATGTGTAAATAATAGCCAGTAATCGAAGCAATACCAGACAAAAGTCAGTGAGGAGGTTGACTGGAGATGAGAGAGTACACATTAATATTTCCATAATGTGCAAGATTTATATCAGATTTTATATAGGATGTGCCTAAAGCTGAATTATTTTCTAAATACAGGGTCTTTTTCCTGGAGTGGGGAAGTCCAGAACTTGAGGGCATACGTTTAGGGTGAGAGGGGAAAGATTTAAAAGGGAGCAACTTTTTCACGCAGAGGGTGGTGTGTGTATGGAATGAGCTGCTAGAGGAAGTAGTGGAGGCTGGTACAATTACAACATTTAAAAGGCATCAGGAAAGGTTTAGAGGGATATGCCAAGTGCTGGCAAATAGGACTAGATTAATTTAGGATACCTGGTCAGCATGGACGAGTTGGACTGAAGGGTCTATTTATATGCTGTACTTTTTTATGATTCAATGACTTTAAATGGGAATGGGACAGGGGAGTTCTAGTTCAAGTTTCTTTTAAGATTAATGTGCAGGTTCACTTGGTAGTTAAGAAGGCAAATGCAGTGTTAGCATTCATTTCAAGAGGGCTAGAATACAAGAGCTGCTGAAGTTGAACAAGGCTGTGGTCAGACCATACTTGGAATATTGCGACCAGTTTTGGGCCTTGTTTCAAAGGAAGGAAATGCTGGCATTGGAGGGGGTCCAGAGAAAATTTACAAGAATGATTCTGGGATGAAGAGCTATTGTGAACTCTGAGTCTGTATACAGTGGAGTTTAGAAGAATGAGGGGAGAGTCTCTTTGCCACTTACAGAATACTAATAGGCCTGGCTAGAGTGGATGTGGACAAGATGTTTCCACTAGCAGGAGAGACTAGGACCTGAGGGTATGGCCCTCAGGGTGAAGGGATGAACCTTTTAGAACTGAGCTGAGGAGGATTTTCTTCACCCAGAGGGAGGTTAACCTGTGAAATTCCTCAACAGAGGCTGTGGAAAAAACAATGACTGCAGATGCTGGATACCAGATTCTGGAGTAGAGTGGTGCTGGAAAAGCACAGCAGTTCGGACAGCATCCGAGGAGCAGTAAAATCGACATTTTGGGCAAAAGCCCTTCATCAGGAATACAGGCAGAGAGCCTGAAGGGGGAGCGATAAATGAGAGGAGGGTGGGGCTGGGGAGAAAGTAGCATAGAGTACGATAGGTGAGTGGGGGAGGGGATGAAGGTGATAGGTCAGGGAGGCTGTGGAAGCCCAGTCATAGAATGTATTTAAGTCTGAAATGGATAGGTTCTTGATTAGTAAAGGGACCATGAATAGTGTTTTGGGAAGAAGGCAAGAGAATAGGGTTGAGAAATACATTGGCCATAGTGCGGCAGACTCAACAGGTTATTTCTTCTCCTTGTCTTATGGTACCTCCCAAGACTCAGGTCTAAATCATCAATGCAGTGCCAATTAGATGAATACCACTGGTTAAGATGACTGTGATACCAAACAGGCATAACAGATTGCAGTTCATCGTAAATAACTGCACATGAGGGAACAGGGTTATAATCTGAAGGAAATATCACTGCACATCACTGTTAGACATTACCTCCCCTCCTCTCTCACTCTCTAGGCTTTGAACCCTGTTACCTCAAGCTCTGACTACTTGTTCATTTCCAGTTTCCTTTACTCTGCCTTTACAGCCAGCTGGGGCTTTCAGATCTGAGCCTCTTGGCCATTTTACCTTTTCTTCAGAACTCACTTTTCAAATATGCTGCTTTGACCAAGTTTGTGGGAATGTGTCCTCGTCTCCTCATTTAACTTGGTGTCGTTGTTTTTCTGATTATACTTGTGTGAACCGCCTTGAAATTTTGTATTACATTAAAAATGTTACGCACACAGATTTAAAGAGTACTTGTGTTCGGATTGGTGAATGGTTACAGTTGACGTGAATAATTCAAGTTTGACTAGTGGGAAAGAGAAGCTCTGAGGAATCATGTTGTTCATGTCCCGTGTCACGTTAAATGCAAAAGGGATTGCTTGCTTCCTCTGCTACAAATTCTCAATGCCCAAAGGAAACTAAGTTCTGTTTTTTTTTCACACAGTTGTTTTCCTTGTCTTCCCTTTCTCAATACACTTACAGGGCTCACAGCATCACTGTTTTGCAGCTGATTTTCAAATGTGTGTGTAAATTTGTGACATACATCTCCTAAAGGAACATAGAGCTCCATCCTACCTACTTGTGTAGTATTTGTGTGCACGTGTAGATTCCTTTTTTGAGGAGGAACTGAATGTGACTCTTCTAATTCCTGTTTATTTTGTGCCTAAACCAGATACCTTTAAGAAGATGTACCAACAGAAACAAAAGGAACTGCTGAAACTTTATGAGAAACAGGAAAAGAGGCTTAAAGATCTAAAGGCGGGAGGCAAGTCAACTAAGCAAGCGGTATGTGATGCTGACAAAATACTGCAGATTTGGCGGCTTCAGTCTCTTTGTAATGGGGTAGATCATCAAGTGAATAGAGGTCTACATAATGAAGAAAGCTATTCAGCTCATTACGTCTGTGGTGGTCCAAAAGAAATACCTAACTATTATTCCATTTTCCAGCACTTGGCAGTGCATGGCGCATCTAAACACTGCTTAAATGTTATAAGGATTTATGCTTCTACTGTCCTTAAGGCAGCGAGGTCCAAGTTCCCAACCACCCTCTGGGTGAAAGAAATTTTCCTCACTGCCTCTAAACCTTTCTGTCCCTTAACTTTAAATCTATGTTCCTTAGTCACTGATCAATCCACCAAGAGGAAATGTTCTTCCTGTCTACCCTGTGTATGCCTCTCATAATTTTATGCATTTCAATCATGCCTCCATTCAGTCCCCTCTGCTCAAAGAAAAACAACCACAGACTTCCAATGTCTGTCCATGACTCAAACTGTTCTGTGTTCCTCCTATTCTGTCATCTCATGCATCTTTGATTTCCCCTATTGCATTATTAGTTGTTGTAGTTCCAACTATCTAGCCCTTAGACACTGTGGTTCCCTTATAACAGGACATATTATGTAATGGTGCCATGTAAATACAAGTTGTTGTATTCCCTTCATTCCATGACTTGAGCTTGTAAAATCAAGACACACACTTCAATGTAGTATGGAGTGAGTGTTGTCTTGTTACAATGTGTCCTCTGGTTGATTGAGATGTTAAACCAAGTCTCATGCTGCAAATACTCAATTTTACCTTCAGCCTCGTGGCTATGCATGAGCTGGCAGCCTGCCTAGTTTTAAGTTGCAGTTGAGTCATACTTTCCTTTCTGACAGCTTCAAGGAGGTCCATCGCATGATGGAAATAATATTTTTTTCTTGTAATTCTATTTCCCTCTCATTTTGTTGATTCAAATGAGCAGTTTCTGTTTCCCATCATCTTTCAACCTAATTGCAAAAGCTTGGAGTCTTTATCCATGTCCTGTAAACAGCTTTATTTCTCGATAATTGGGTTGAAATGGATCTTGTTCAGTGCATTAAGTATGAGTTGGGATGTCACGTTGCTGACCATGATTATGGATAACATCGTATATATTCTGTATTGGTAAGGGCCATCTTTAGAATACTGCCTTCAATTCTGGTCGCCTTTCTATAGGAAGGATGTTTTTAAACTTGAGACAAGGCAGAAGAGATTGGCAAACATGTTGTCGGGACTGGACGGTTTGAGTTATAGGGAGAAGATGAATAGGCTGGGGCTTTTTCATTAAGAGCCTCAGTGTCTGAGGCTAAACCTTAGAGATGTTTATAAAATCATTATGGGCATGGATAGGGTTCTTAGGGTTGGGGAGTCCAAAACTAGAGGGCATAGATTTATGGTGAAAGGGGAAAGATTTATGAAGGACCTGAGGGGTAACTTTCTCACAGAGAGTGGTTGGTGGATGGAATGAACTGTCCGAAGGAACAGTACAGGCTGGTACAATTACAATATTTTCAAAGGCATCTGGTTGGGTATATGAATAGGAAGGGTTTAGAGGTTGATGCACCAGTACTGGCAAATGGGACTTGGTCAGATTGGGATGTCTGGCTGGCACAGCCAAGTTGGTCCGAGGGTTCTGTTTTCGTGTTATATGGCTATGTATCTTTTTTTAAATGGATGGTGATGGTGTAGGAGCACATGTGACACAGTGACTGAAGTTAAATGGCTGTAAAAATGGTCAATCACACTTTATATCTAAACTGTAGAGTATCTTGTCTTGTTGGAAGAAACACTGAGCTGGTTATTACATGCATTTCTCAAATATGAATAATATTCAAATAATAGCATGGAAAAAGTTGTCATTTCATTGTCAATGTGCTATTAACCAAAAGGAATGCAGGACAGAACTTTGGAGAACTGCAGTGCATGCATACTCAAACATCTGATGAAAATGGGACCCCATTTTGTCGTAGTTAACATTCAAGAATTGAAACCTATTTATTTACTTTATTCTTTGTCCCTGCTGAGGAGTGCCAATGGCCAACTGGAGTATGTAATGATTAGATAATTCATTGTAGTTGGTACTGCCCCAGTCTGCGTGACACAGCTGCTGTCTTGGAGGGTTTGATAGCGTAGGCAAATCAAATCAATTTTAAATGTAGGGCTTGAGGATTGTAGGTAAAGCAGTGGACCATTTAATTTCTTTGCATTAGATTAAAACTTTGCTGACTATACAATTTTAATGCCCTGATAATTTTGAACTCTGTTCTGTTGTTCAGTTAGACAATTGAAAGAATGGATGTTAAAAATCAAATACTTTTGTCTTTTATCCTCCGTAGGTAGACAGATGTTTTTTTTTCCCCTCCCTCATTTCACCTGTGGCTTATCTTCTGCTTTTTCTCCTCTTCCAAACAATTTCTGCTTTATAGGAGAAGCAGACAAAGGAGGCCCTGACACGCAAACAGCAGAAATGTCGGAAAAAGAACCAGGATGAGGAGTCAAACGAAGCTCCTGAGCTTCTGAAAAAGCCTCGTGAATACACTGTAAAGTTTACATTCCCAAATCCTCCACCACTGAGCCCTCCAATTCTTGGACTGCATGGTAAGAATTTCTAGCTGAAGACGATTTCATTCAGATATTCACGAGTTCCACCTTATTACAGTAAAAACACATATCCTTTTTTCCCAATGCCTTTCTTAAACCACCAGCACTGTGATTTTGTGTGTCACACTCCATTACAATGAAAACATCTGAGGTCTTTCACCTTCTTTTTCACCCTCTTGCGTTTCTATTTTCACCTGTGCTAAACTATTCCTGGTGTGAGTTGCTTATTGTTTTTCATTGAAGGATCTCCACCTTTCTCAATTTCTGTCCCTCATGAAATTAAATTATTGTTGGAAGCTAAATTTCGATTCCTGCACCAATGCATATTCATCTGCCATCTCTGCACTCTTGTTGGTGTGTGAACTTGCTGTTCCTCAACATGAGTTCTTATCATTTCTGGAAGTGAGTTTTTAAACTTCTCCAGCAGAATAATAATCTTTAGATCCTCATGTCTTGTGTATCTTTAATGTTCTCAAACACCTATCAAAATTGTTATGTTTAATTCTTTCAAGCTCATCATAGATCTGACCTGGTTCCTTCTTTGTTTCTGAACCTTTGTCTATGTGCTTCTGGTGCCAATTTGTAGGCACTCAAAACAGCCTGTTAACATTTTCATAATCTCGACAGCACTGCAAACACCTCACGAGCCCTGCCTAACAACTCGATTTGAATTAACATTACCCACACAGTCTCTGGCCAATTCATTTGCTTTGCCAGTTTCTCAAAAGAAATAAAAAAGGCTTCTACATGTTTTTCATCCAGTTTTGGTAATCTTTGGCTCCGTTGAGTTTGCTTGTCCTCACTTCTACCTTGTACTTCTCCTACCATTTGAAGCCTTTTTGATTCAAGTTCCAACTTCATCTTCTTCAACTTAAATGTTCCTTCCCATTCCTTTTCTCTTTGCTTGTAACAATAATTCAAACTCTCGCATTCCTTTCATTCTCTAACTCCAGTTGTCTCATTTGCAACCTAATTTTTTCTAACTCCTCCACACTTGATTGTTTTTCTAATGTACCTAAATAAACTCAGTTACAATTTCAACTTTGTTATTGTCACTAGTTAAACTCAATTTTAGCCTGTCTGCTAATTCTAAAAAGTTTCTACTTTTTCTGTCTTTCTAAACTTGGCAAATTTGGGAAGTATCTTCAAACCCCAGAACCTCTTTAACAACGTTAAGGGCCATTTCCCCACTTTTGATTTAACCAACAAGAAGCAACTGAAATTAACCAGATTTCCCATTCTCACTTAAGTTTCATTTAAAGATCTAGGACACTAGTCCCCAAGTCTGTTTAAATCTGCAAGGACTGAATCCGTGTTCCAAATCTGTTCAAATCAGTTAGGATCTGTCCAGATCCCGGATGAGCTCCCAGTCTGGTATAGAGCGGAGGTTGACCCCGTCTAATAACTTAAAAAAAACTGAAACACCCAGAGAGAAGAACCTCACCTCATAATCTGTTAAAGTAAGTTTAACATGATATATAACCCTTTTCACACACCCCCCCCCCCCCCCCCAACCCACACACACACACACAAACTGTAAAGGAATGGTTAAATGAAAGGATTCCTTGATACTCACTTTATAACTATTAAGTAACAATTTATTTATTTAACTCTTAACGACAATAAAATCAACCAACTTATTAACAAACCGAACAATTCCTCCCTAACTATTATCTAGTCCCTAACTAAACTAAATTTGATTCGTATGCTGTTTCAATAACATAGGTTCCATTATGTAAGTGTTAAGAAAACAATAACTTAAAACTTAGTCTCTCAAAGTTCATGCAGAATTTGTCTACCAGAATACTATACCTTTTCTGCTGTCTCTTGCTGTCAAGAATGTTTGCTCCGCAATTTGTTGTGTCCTGACCGCCTTCTCAGTTGAATTCCTGTATAAGGGATGTTCTCTCTGTGAATTCCGCTGTCTGGAATATTAACTAAGAGTGCCGTGTGCCTTCATGAATAAGTGGTGCTTTTTTTTGTTAAAGAGAGCATGGACATTTCTTGTGAGAGCCCAGTATTTATTTCTGGGTTGGCAGGTTTGCTGTCTTTTCAGGTGGCAGTTGGTTCTCCCCAAATTTTCAAGAACCCCTTTTTCTATATCCCCATGATACATCAAATTCTTATAATATGATTGGTTTCAGGTTGTCAGCATCATCAGTTTTAAATTCAATTGGCTTTGAATCGCTGAGTGCTTGGTTTAAGTTAATTGGGTGAGTCCAACTTCTTGCCAAAACATCAAAACAAGTCTGAAGTTTTCCAATCACACAGCCAATTGTTACATGCTTCCATTTTAAAACTGTAATCTATAACTGCTTGCAGGCACATGTTATTACATTTCCAAGCTTTGAAAAGCACATCACCTTTTAAAGGGACCACACACTCTTCCCTCTTACCATTTTTACAAACAAAATTCTAGCTTCCTGCCTTCCACTTCATGAGTACTCAACACAACTTGGTGACAATGGAAGGTGTCTTGCTGTGTTTTTCAAAGTAGTGCTTGCAGCAGCTTGGGATACCTCTTTCCCCTTGTATCCTTCCTTGATTCTCATGGGTAGATATTCTCCTCCCATGAATCTCCACCAATGGTCATTAGCTAAGTTTAAAACATGGTTGAGGAGTTAAACCTAACTTTATTTGCCTCTTAGATGGGTTTATATGCCTTTCAGTTGAAGTGGGAATACAGTGAGCATTGCTTAGACTTCCAACACCAGTGCAGATTATCTCAAAGCACTTTACTATCGATTGCTTTTTAATTGAGTTTTTGTCAGCCTTTTAAAACATCTTGAAACCCCCTTTTTTTAAACAATGACACTACGGCCTAAAAGGAGAAGTTCATTTGAGTTCAGTGATCTCAAATCGAGGATATGAGTAATACATCTTGTGGATGAGTGAAGATTTCCATGTGCAGTTGCACATGTGAAGATGTCAGAAATTGTTGGTTCTGCTGTTGAACACTTGAGCATTTCACCATTGTTACAAATACAAAATCTCAATGTGGTTTATATTCATGACGTCTTGCTCCAGAGGAGAGAATGTTACCAACTAAGTCAAAGACCAAAATATTGCACGCTCTGGTTTGCAGTAAGTTGATAGTTTGGTGTTTAATGACGGTCCCAAAGATGTGGAGACAACAAAAATTCAGCGATGAAGAAAGGCCTTTTATCCGGTACATTTTGAGTTCTAAATTTTCAATTTCCTGTTATTCCCCCAAAACCTCATTTAAACTTTCCCAAATTTTAAGTTGCACATTCTTATCCTGTTGGCCTTGAATTTTTTAAAAAAATAATCTTGTGTGCTGTCTACCTGAATGAAATTGTCTTCAACTATCTTCTTTCTGGATATCATACTTAAGCTTTTCAAGTCTTTCTGTGTCAATCCCTTTACTTTGTGCAGCCAGTCGTCTTGCTTTCCTCTGCACAAGGATGTAAGGTGAATAGCAAGGGTCTGTTCCATAGGGTGGGGAGTCCAAAAACAAGGGTGCATATTTTTAAGGTGAGAGGAGAGATTTTTAAAAAGGACACGAGGGACAACTTTTTTTACACAGTGGTTAGTGTGTGGAATGAACTACCAGAGGAAGTGGTGGAAGCAGGTACAGTTACATTGAAATGATATTTGAATAAGGATGTGAATGGGAAAGGTTTGGAGGGATATGGGCCAAATGCAGGCAAGTGGGACTAGTTTAATTTGGGAACATGGTTGATGTGGACTGGTTGGACCAAAGGATCTGTTTCCATGGTCTATGACTGTAACATTAGTAGCCTTGAATGTACATAACGCATTATTTTTGTCTGAAATTGCAGCTGTTGATTTTGCTTATGAAAACCAGAAGCTGATTTTCAAAAACCTGGACTTTGGTATTGACATGGATTCCAGAAGTGAGTGTTCATTTAATTTTCCATTTATAAACTGATGATAGTGAGGCTGATAAGGATGTTTAAAATAATATATTTGTATGTGGATGTAATTATTTAAAGGGTATGTTGACTGTGGAGCATGATGTGGAACATAGAAACCAGGAGCAGGATATTTGGCGCTTTGAGCCTCCTCTGCAGTTCAATATGATTCCATTCCCTTGATGCCTATAATATAAAAACGTATCAGTCTCTTTCTTGAATATACTCAGTGACCCAGCCTCCGCAGCCTTCTGTAGTAGTGAATACTACAGGTTAGTCATCCTTTGAGTGAAGAAATGTTTGCTCATCTCTCAAGCCTAAATGGCCTGCCCTGTGTCCTGAGACTGTGACGCCTAGTTCTAGATTCCCCAGCCAGGTGAAGATCGTTCCTTCATGTCGTCTCTCTAACCCTATTAGAATTTTATACATTTCAAGCAAATGTCCTTGCATCCTTCCTAGTGAATACAGGCCCAGTCAAACTAATCTCGCCTCCATATGACAGTCCTGTCATCCTTGTAGTAAGCCTCACGAACCTCACTGTACCCCCTCAATGTTAGTATATTTCCCTTTTGATAGGAGGACCAAAACTTCAGACAGTACTCAACATGGGGTCTCTGAAGGCTCTGTGAATTGCAGTAAGATATCCCTACTTCTGAACTCAAATTCTGTTGCAATGAAGGACAACGTACCATTTGCATGACATGCTTGCTGAACCTACCTGTTTACTTTTTTGACTGTCCACCGACACCAATATCACTTTGTAAATTGGGCGACATGGTGGCACAGTGGTTAGCACTGCTGCCTTACAGCGCCAGAGACCCGGGTTCAATTCCCGCCTCAGGCGACTGTGTGGAGTTTGCACATTCTCCCCGTGTCTGCTTGGGTTTCCTCTGGGTGTTCCGGTTTCCTCCCACAGTCCAAAGATGTGCAGGTCAGGGTGGATTGGCCATGCTAAATTGCCCACAGTGTTAGGTGAAGGGGTAAATGTAGGGGGGTAGGTTTGGGTGGGTTGCACGGGTCGGTGTGGACCTGTTGGGCCGAAGTGGTTTTGGAAGCTTTTTATGTTAGAAATACTTCAGGCCCTGATCTCTCTGGCTCCTGCCCTCCCTTCTCTTGCTCGCCCTCTCCCTCTCACTTCCCCCTCTCCCTCTCACTTCCCCCACTCAACTCTCTCTCTCTCTCTCTCTCTCTCTCTCACACCCCCCACCCACTCCCACCACCTCCCACATCCCCCGCCCCCCCCCCCCATCCCCGTTCCTGTTGACCCACCTCCCCTGTTCCTGTTTCCCCTTTCTTTTCCCTCCTTCTCAATCTGTAAACAAACTTGGAGGACCTAAAACTTTCTTGCTTCTAGTCATCTGCAGGTTTCTAACCAAACTCTTAGTTTTGAAGTTTTATGGATGTCTGGTCGGTATGGACGAGTTGCACCGGGGGGTCTGTTTCCGTGCTGTACATCTCTATGACTAAACCACTGCTTGTGGGAATGAAACTAAACTTGCTTCTAAACTTGACACTGGTTTCTTCTGAGCGGAAAACAAAGTTAATGGCCTTACATGTTTACATTACTAATCTGGGGTGATAATGAAATAGTCACCTGCCCTCTGATACATTTTTGATGAGGACACTGTTTCAGACAGTTGTCTGACCTTTTCTTTGGAAACAAAATCCTACTGAAAAGTAACCAATGTCCATTATTTTGCAATCCAAATTCCAAACATAATTTTATATGAATTATACACCTTTCATCTTCATTCTATGCTGGAATCTTTTCAGGAAGCTCCAATAGTTTAATGTATATAGTAACAGATATCTGGGAGAGACTTCCAGGCTAAAATCTAAAAGTATGTTTGATTTATGCATATGTGTTATTCCTGAGTTCCTATGGGAGTTCTACCTCGAGATTGGTACAACATAATTAAATATATTAGTGATAATGTATATCAGCTCTGAGGTTTGTGTTTAGTCGTACTGTCTTTCAGTATTTCAGTTTTGAATGTTTTCTGATGTCAGAATTTGCTGAAGGGAAGCAAAAGTGAGTCCTCCTCCTGTCATACAGAATGTTCCCTGCAGCTTTCGATCTGTAGAGCAAAACCCTTGGTAATTGTTGCTTGTGTTTTCTCCTCTTTCAGTCTGTATTGTTGGACCCAATGGAGTTGGAAAAAGTACTTTGCTACTCCTGCTCACTGGAAAGCTGACCCCTGTAAGTTGTGTTACACAATTTTATCCATTCACAGTCACTAATTCTTGTTAAATTCTGATGCCACACACTTTCATTCTCAGCATGTGACCATTGGTGGTAAAACCAGCAATTTCTGATAATCCCTAATTATCTTGATTAGAATGGTGCTGGAGAAGCACAGCAGTTCAGGCAGCATCCGAGGAGCAGTAAAATCAATGTTTCAGGCAAAAGCCCTTTCAGGAATACAGGCAGAGAGCCTGAAGGGTGGAGAGATAAATGAGAGGAGGGTGGGGGTGGGAAGAAAGTAGCATAGAGTACAATAGGTGAATGGGGGAGGGGATGAAGGTGATAGGTCAGTGGGGAGGAGTGGATAGGTGGAAAAGAAGATCGGCAGGTAGGACAAGTTAATTATCTTGATCAGGTGATTGTTGGTTGCCGCCTTGTACTCCAGACAGTAGATTCATAGGGTCATACAGCACGGGAACCTTCAGTCCAACTCATCCATGTTGACCGAGTTTCCCAAACTAAACTAGTCCCACTTGCCCATATTCCTCTAAATCTTTCCTATGTATGTATCTGTCCAAACGATAAGACTACTGTCTTATGAAAGAGAGAGAGAGAGAGAGGCAGGGGGTGGGACTGGTGGTGAGTTAACCTGAGGGTAACCACACCACAGGTGAGGGGAGAGGTCGAGAAGAAGTTATTTATGTTGACTTCTGTTGGTGCTAGAATTGAACCCACGCAGTTGGTATTGTTCTGCATCACAAAACAGCTCTCCAGTAAACCACTTTGGTGCAAGTTGATGAACCAGACCATTTCAGAGGCCTGTTGAGGAAGAGTCAGCCTCAACAGAGGCTGTATCCGCAGACTACTCTAGTTGATTCTTTTATACTGAATTAAAGTTCTCAAAATTGTGACGTTAACACATGCGTTCACTGGTCCTAGATTATTAGAACAGTAATGTAACTATCAATTTAATAAGGCCAACTACAATGTGATTTTTCCATTGATACCCTTGCCCAGACTGAGAATTCACCAAACTACAACTCTTATAAAGGACCTGAGTTGCTATCAGCTGGCCTCTTTTAAGTAAGACAGATTTACATTCATACTATACCTAATGTCCACAATGTATTCTCACCTCTCACTCTCCATCAAGCACTCAACATCCTGCAAACATTATCATTGATTTTTAAGTATCCTTCCAGCTGGTTCAAATCAACTGTTTTTAAGGTATGGCCTGTATTCTCATCACAGTCTGAATGTCACAAAACCGTACCTACCATTGCTAGATATTTAGATAAATATTAGGGAGCGATTGTTTTGTGAGTATAAACATCAATGTAGACAAATTGGCGTTTTCTGTACTGAAAATTCTATATAACATTGCATTCATTTCACAAGTGACTTCAGTGGAATCTAATTCCCTCCTTTCTTTGTTTTCAGACTGCTGGTGAACAGAGAAAGAACCACAGACTGGTAAGTGTCTGTTCTCATGTATTAACTGCTGTCATGGGAATAGTTCATTGTGTTCTAAATGACTTATTGCTTTATGAATGCAAATTTGGCAACTTTTCTGACACGGTGATGATTTCGCAAGACTGACAGTGTCTGCTGTCTGCACTGACTTCTCATTCAGTTAGCCATCCTGCTCCTTAATTACACTCATCTGATGCTAGCACCTCAGGTTGCAGTTTTGTTGGAGAGATAACATTTTTACGGGACCTTGAGATCTTGTTCGGACAATGTGAAATACAGACAATTGATGTTCGGATAACCAAGGTTGTTCTGTAGATTTGAACTGGCTGCACTTCTCCTTGAAGCATTGTAAATAGTTCATTCATGCATAAAAGCACCGAGTCATAGTATTATGAAAAATGTAAACTTAGCCCAGTGATGGGGTTGCCCTACAAGGTTGAAGGAATGTTTGGAATCCTGAAAGATGTTTAGCATGGTTGTGTACAATTTTGAACTGGCATACTATATCTATTTCAGTTTATTTATTATTATACATGAGGACTTTATTTGAAGAAGCTTTTGTGTTGTATTGTTCTATTAAAATTTTTTTTCACAATTCCGACACATACAGAAAATAGGTTACTTCAACCAACAGTACGCCGACCAACTCAACATGGAGGAGACAGCAACAGAGTATCTCATGAGAAACTTCAACTTGCCATACCAGGACGGGAGGAAATGTCTTGGTCGCTTTGGCCTGGAAAGCCATGCCCACACTATCCAAATCAGTAAACTGTCAGGTACTGAGTGAGGACGGCTATCTGGGAGACCAAGGGGAGAATGGGGCTTGGGAGAGGAACAATGAGCCATTTATTTTGTTCCAGTCAACTGATTGATAGTGGCAACAAAGACAGTGGTTGTTTTGAATTAATTTTGAATAGGATCTACTCAGTCATTTTGTACTGTTCAACTGTCGCCAAGACGTTTAAAGAGCTGTTACAGTCAGTTGAAGAAATTCAAGCTGTAATCAACGCCCATCTAAGTTTTTAATATCTTGGCTGAATGTAGCTAATTTGCTTACTGAACAACTCAATCCATATTAAACAAAGTTAAAAATCACACAACACCAGGTTATAGTCCAACAGGTTTAATTGGAAGCACACTAGCTTTCGGAGCGACGCTCCTTCATCAGGTGATTGTGAAGGGCTCAATCGTAACACAAAATTTATAGCAAAAATTTGCAGTGGTGTTGTGTGATTGTTAACTTTGTACACCCCAGTCCAACACTGGCATCTCCAAATCATATTAAACAAGGGGGTGATAGTGTAAATTTTCCTTTATACCTGCTCCCTGTTTCTGAGTTGTTAACTGATCATGAATGATTTGTTTTTAAAATCTGTGTCAATTAATAAGTTGAGCTGTACAACTAATACAGTGTTTTGAACTTCGATGTGATCTTGCCCACCTCCTTATGATAGAACATAGAACATAGAAAAATACAGCGCAGTACAGGCCCTTCAGCCCTCGATGTTGCGCCGACCGAAGCCTACCTAACCTACACTAGCCCAATAACCTCCATATGCTTATCCAATGCCCGCTTGAATGACCATAAAGAGGGAGAGTCCACCACTGATACTGGCAGGGCATTCCATGAACTCTCAACCTGCTGAGTAAAGAAACAACCCGCTGAGTAAAGAATCTGTGTTCTTGTTGCTTATGTCACTTCCTTTTCCCTACAGGTGGTCAAAAAGCAAGAGTAGTGTTTGCAGAATTAGCCTGCCGACAGCCTGATGTACTCATTCTGGTGAGTAACTGGGCCAATGCTTTGTTAAAAATTACGTATTTCCTAAAGGTGTGCTAATTTGTGTTGGAGTACCATTCCCCACGTGACAACAGCCCTTCAGGTATTCAACCAAGTGGTCATACTTAATGCAGAAGCCTTTCGTGAGTTTCTACAAGATGTCAGTCATGCAGAGTTTCATGGACATTGATGATTTTGTACTTAAAGAATATTAAGTACATCAATACATTCTCAAGTCACTGTATAATGTGTACTCACCAAGTCTTGAGTATTATGGGCAATTGTAGCACTCTCACCATCACATTGGACTGACAGCTAACCAAACACAGAATGATACCTTTAGGTTTTTTGGTATTGCTCACTAGGCACAGTGATTCAGCGAGCTTATACATTTGGTATGGATATGCTCAGAGTAAGAATTTGTAACTAGACTGTTGGGTTGACTGAGTGCAGCAAGGGAGCAATGTTGAGAAATTGGAGTATTCTGAGAGCTTTCAGTCTTAGTAACAAATGTCAGGGTTCCTTTTGAATCGGCTAATACTGGCAGTAGAGACTCAATAGAAGAAATTGAGTCTTGAAATAAGAGTCCTGTGAAATACAGAATTCTTAATAACTTCTCTGAACAGGACTTCACTCAGGTTCAGCATGTTGCTGTAATGTTTAATTCACATATATGGTGATGGAGAGACTGCAAACTGTCTAACTAAACACTACATGGAGAGGTCTTCAGCTGTGAAGCAAGTTAATATAACTGCAGCTTGATGGATATTGTCAGATCTAGAGAAAGTTCGTGAAAGTAGTCAAGAATCCTGTCTCCAGCCTTTAGCCTAGATAGTGTTTGGAAAGTTTTTGTTACCTAGTTAAAGTGGAACCAAGTGGTTCAATACTTCCCATTACTGGATTTCCTTCCCTCTTCCCCCACTAACCATCTCAAAGATCTGTGTAGAAGTAGCTGTACCTATCCAAGGACAGGAATTTTCCTTGCATATGGATTTGTATACGGTTTACATTTGAAGGAAATGTTGACAAATCCATTTTTCTTGCAGGATGAACCCACAAACAACCTGGACATTGAATCCATTGATGCTTTGGCTGATGCAATTAATGTCTACAAAGGAGGTGAGCTGTCAGGGAGTGGGAATAAGCTAATGTGGGTTATTTGTGTTTCCTGCCTAACTACAGTCAAAACAACGTTTTTTAAACTCCGTCTGTAAATATAGAACAGTTTTGCCTTTAATGCCCATAATAGTTCCTTGGAAGAGTGCTCTCATTCTTTCCAATAATCTTGTACGGTTTATATTTTGAATATCCGAAAGTTTAGTTTTGAACGCTGCTACTGAATCTAGTTTCTCTTTATTTATTCTGATCATTGTGAACGTCTATCAAATCACCTCTATAACATCTGTGTACAGCAATCATAGCTTCTCTTATCTATAAAACAGTGCTTTCCAACCTTTTCAGTAACATGACATACTCAGTAACATGAGGTGTACAGTTCCACAGCATGCCCACTTTTAATCATGTCCTCTCAGTTTTGTCTTGCGGCCATCTGTATTTAGAATGTTCGTATCACACATTGGTTTGATTAATCTGCATGAGCTTTGAGCTGTAATTTTGGTTGGATAGAATATTGTTTAAGATGGAACAAGGCATACTTGGACAGTTCTCACACTCATGACATTGTGCTGTGACACACCGGTTAGTTGAAAACTATTGCTCTACCAGCCCCTTATTCCTGATACTATGCTAATGAATCTCTTCTGTATCTCTTCAAAAAGTGATGTCCACATTTTCTCCTGAAGGTGCAGCATCTTTCTCTGGTGCGGTCCTAGAAAGTCTCTTAGTGTCATGTTTAGCTGGTCTACAGCAATCAGCAACTGGCTCTTTTTACCCTGCCTCCATGCAGCCACCCACTTCCTCAAAAGCTCAGTGGTTTTTGTTTTAATCAGTGAGCTTTTGTTTTTTTATATATATATCAGACAAGCCAAGTTCTGTCCTCAGTGTTCACAGGATTGAGTGTATTGTGATGAGGACCTCACCTAAAGTAAAAGTGACACAGTTGTGTTAATCCTACACAGACCAATACTGGTGCACTGCATTTATTGGCATATATCACAATGCTAAACCAACATGCTGTGCTGTTAATTCAGCATAAGCTGATACATGGTCCTACTGCAATCTAGCATGTTAATAGCACATCACAGCTAGCATTAATGTAGCACTGGCTGGTAATCTGACACATGGCCTGTGCTGTAATAATAATTGCCTTTTCCTTGCACAGCTGTAATCATTGTGAGCCACGATGCCCGACTGATCACTGAGACAAACTGCCAGCTCTGGGTAGTGGAGGAAAGGACAGTAAACCAGATTGATGGCGACTTTGACGATTACAAGCGTGAGGTGCTGGAAGCGCTTGGAGAGACCATCAACCGCAAGCAGAAGGATTGACACCCCAGGAGTGTGGGTTAAAGTCCTAGCCATCAGAACAATATTGAATGAATAGCGGGACTCAACAAAACAGAATTGCAACAGGATGGGGAGCCTAGTCTATTCAGAAGCCTCCTATTGGGAGATGCACAAATTATCTTAAGTAATTCTGCAGGCTTCTACCTGATGTTGTCTTTAGCCATTTATGGGGGAATATGCCAAACAAAGAACTATTTTCATTCGATGACCTACAAGTGTTCACTTCTCTTTAGTATGGCACTGTGCCGTCTGGATAATAAGATGATAAAATACTGAAAATATTAAAATGTTGGTCATGGACAGGTCATTCAGCAAATGAAAGAGATGCAGCAGATGCAATCCTCTGGATTGGCCCTTCAGAACCGAATTCTGAATTTGAAGTATTTGCCTCTGCTTTCCAGATGCTGATAGTTCTGCTATGCCTTTTGAGCAATATCTGTTGCTTTACTGTATAAAGTCAGGGAAGCCTTTCAGATTTCAGTTCAGAGGTGGGTCTCTTATCTTGGCTAGTGCTTAGTTCTTTTTCGATAGAATGTAGCAGCAGAGCGTGTGAAGCTGCTCCTTGACAGCTCAGTCGGAGTTTTTCAGTTCCATTTTACACAAGGGTGATTTGGAAAGGCACCATGAAAAGTGCACGGACTGGTTTCTGTTATGCTGACAGCAGACTTTGTGGCAGAGTTTGACTACCTTCATGGGCTGCAAGACATACTTGAAATGAATTAACTAGAAGCTAAACCAGTCCCAAAAACCTCCACAGCAGCAATAGCAACAGTAAGCTGTTGGTGAGCGGAGTCAAAAAAAAAATTGATTTTGGATGTAATTTAATTCCCAACGAAACTGTACTATAATGGATCATAGGAATAGTAGGCATGTGACATTGCTTTTCAACAGCATCATCTCAACCTTTATTTAATCTACATTTACCCAAAAGGGAAATCAGTCCTGGGAGTTAAGTCTATTTGCTGTTTATCATTCGGAGGAGCACAAGGCACATCCAGTCTTAATGGCTGTAAAGCTAAGGGCAGAGAATGAAGATGGATTTTCACTTGTTTTTGGAAGTATCTGGGACTTCAATATAAAAGATACGTTGTCTCGCCCATTTCACCTGTTTTATTGCATTACAGCAGCTCAGGCATACTGGTTTCTCAGATTTCAGCAAGTTTATAAGAAAGGGTTTCTGACACATACAATCCCACAGCAGCCATGTGACTTCAGAGTCTGCAGTATTTTATAGCAGGCTACACTCTGCATTGACACTGTGCTCAAACTGGTCCCAGGAACACTTGATAAGGTTGGGATTAAGCTGCATTATTCAACATGCAATCCACTTTGTGCCTTCCCTGAATTACTTCTGTCAGTGGGTTGGTAGGAAAGAAGATGAGTGTATGAATTAGAAAGGAGTGGTCTGGGATGATCCAGCATCAATCACCTGTCTTTTCACAAACTCTATTTATCATTGATGGAATATCCCTTACACCTGAGGCTCCCAGCTGTCAACTTATGACCTGCATGTTACACATGCAAACGGTAAAACACTAATCTCTTAGGTGACTTGACTTAATGTTGGGCAGCAGTTTGACCTTTGGTCACACTTGGGATTGCATAGTAGACTTGTTTTTAAATTTAACTGAAGAATACTTTGCATTTGCACTAATCTTGTGCCAAGCAGAAATAATCGTTTAGTGCACTTGCTTTGTGGAACTGACCACTTATTAATTGAGTTGAGAATAAATACCACAACAAACTAAAATAAGAGCATACAAAAATTATTTTACACTGAAGAAACATACCTGAAAGATTCTGCATCTATTTTTAGTACTGAATAATTATCAAAACAGGAGATTCAGCAAATTGATTAGAGCACTAATGGTTAAATAGATTTTGTTTACTGACTGGGTATTTATGGTGATGACTTATCTTGAGCTGCCTTACCTAACCTTTTCCAGGTGTTCAGTGCCCTGTTCAGAAGTTTCCATGAGATATTTCCATTGCAGAAAGCTGACAACAAAACAGCACTTACAGTAATACTGAATTTCTGACAGTAATTAATAGGCAGGCATTGTATGGGTAGTTGGCTTGAATTGTATACTCCAACTTTACTGGCTGAGGTTTAAGGTGATTTATTCAGTTTCATTTGTAAATTTGAAACTTTCTTGAATGTTCATTCTTTGTTATTCCCTGACTTGAGCCTATCCAAATTTAATGTGGCAACTAAACTAAATATATTAAATTCTCAATTATCACAATTTATATAAATGAAGCAATATTCACACTTCTGCCACACAGCTGTAGATTTGCTTTTCTTTGTTTTGGTGTGTCGAGCTCAATCTCTGACATTGCAGTTGTCACTTAAAGTAGCAAGTGTAGGATTTGTTTTTGTCTGAGCCACTGCATGCACTCAGCTGATACAAACATATTCCATTCTCTCCCAGGTAAGGAGAAGCAGTGTGGTAAGCTTCTGGCTGCTGCCTGAATCAGCTGGTTAATAAAAAAGAAAGTTGACCTCTAGCAAAATCCATGCAATACGTTGACAATGGCTTGGGAGATGGGTTTTTGCATACTTCATTTGGTATAACCACCCCAGAAGCTGAATTGATTATTTCATGCACAGAAACCCTGATTTTTCTCGATAGAAGTCATAAACTAGATATCAAGAAAGGTGCATAAGAGATACAGTAATAAAACAGTGAATTGCCCTTATTCTCTCACCTGTAACACATAGTTTGGTGCACCAAACCCTTATTTTGGATTCTTAGACCTAGCTTTCCTCGATGCTTTTCCACAACAATCTTGCCTTTTTGCTGTCTCTGCAGTCGAAATTACCAATTAGTTTCATTGCACCTGGCTCTTTATAAGTTGTCCTGCAACTTTTCCCCAATTGTGTATTAACATATTCCCTTTGGAAGTTACTATTGACTTTGATAATGCATTGTTCACCACCTAAATACATTTAGTTTCTCCTGCTATTTAGGATAAGCAAAGTAATTAATCAGAGGACAGACATTTATCTTAAATTGTGCAGTAAAATATACTAAGACATTGACATTTAGTGTACTGAGGACATTGTCACCAATGCCAGGTACCATCTCAAATCTCTAAACCTCACTATTTAAATGAAGTCCAATCCAACTTAACAAAACCATGACTGAGACAGTGTATTTACTGTCTGTTCCCAATCCATTATTAACTGCAGTGAGTAGGCTATAATGAGTGTTTTCACGTTTTATTCAGAAACAACTTTAGTTCAATGCTCCAGAAAACCATACCCACATGGCTTCATCAGTTGGTGCTGGGATCATTTGAAAGTGTTGTTTTGGTTGAAGTTTGAGCAATGCTCTCTTTCAGGAAGGGTTTGTACATCTTGCGAATCCGAGTAATCTCCTTCTCAGGTGGATCCTGCCACTGGTACCAGCTGTACCAAGGTCCCTCTTGCTTGGGTGGGGGTGGGGTCTTTCCCACTGCCCCATGTGAGCCAGAGTAATCATTCAGATTGATCTCAGTGTATGGGACTTGGAATCCAAGCAAACCTGCAATAAGGTGCGAAACAGAATTAGCAGCAGGATATGCGTATGTCAGGGGCCAGTCCTGAATGGACAAGTTGTATAACACCATTCAGGAACTGTGCCTTAAATACTAAAATGTTTTAGGTTACCCTTTAGGGGTTACAGACCAAGTGCTGTGGCTCATTTCGTACTTGTAAAGTAAAAAAGATTCAACTCATGAAGTCACCAAGTGGCCATTAGCACAGTTGTCAGCTGGTTGGCCAGGAACGAGGCTATCACCCATCAGCCAGTATAGCAATCAAGCCTCCTTGTGGTGCAGTGGTAGTGTCCCTAAAACATCACCTCCAATGCTAAAACATGTGGTGCTGGAAAAGCACAGCAGGTCAGGCAGCATCAGAGGAGTAGAATAGTTGATATCTTGGGCAAAAGCCCTTCATTATGTTTCAACTGTGATCTCCAGTGCTCATTTCCTCCTGATCACCTCCAATGCCAACAAATTGCATACAAAAAAAGGATCTTAAATATCTCAAGATGTAAAATGTCCTGACACTACGCCATGAGAGATTGAGAAACCTCGATTATCCAAAGGACACGAGCAGAGGAGTATTGCGTTCAGTTAATCAAATTCTGGATAATACAGTTTAGCCAAGCATTGGGACCTCACGATCTTGCCGGCTAATCAAGGTTCCTCTATTAGAAAAGAAGTGGAGGTTGACAGACTGGTGAATTCTGGAGCCTAGGACTTGAATAGTCATATCTGCTGCTACTGATGAACGAACAATTACATTCGAAAGAAAAATTAGGGACATCGACAGTTTGGAAGAAGGTAGTTTTGGGAGGTGTGTAGGACTAGAGATGGATAGAAACAAAAAAGTTGTCAGAGGCAGGTGTGTGCATCATTGGTGAGAAAACAACTGTTGACATTGAGAACAATTTAATGAGAATTTGTTGCACCATTCTTCAACAATCTTTGGCGGAGGACTTAAATTGAATGACTGTCCTATAGGTGAAACGAATAGCACGCACATCTCTAAATTCCAAGGGGTTAAATGGAGGGATTTGGTTTATCAGAAACAGAGGTTTCAATCCAGACAATTAACAATGTAGGTGGAGCAGGATTTCTCCGTAACCTTCAACTTATTATATTCCCTATTGCTCAGATCACCTACCATGATCCTTAGCATCTTGTATTGCTTTGGTCAACTTCTTGTACTGTTTCATACAAACACCTAGGACCAAATGAGATGATGTTATCATTCAGAAACAGAATGAAAATAGATTGGTGAGAAGGAAACATTTGGCTAAGGTGATGAGATTTTATAATAGGCAGAGGGCAGAAAAGCTAAATGATTACTTTGCGTCATGTTTTCACTACCAGAATGATATCCATGTGGCTAGAGACAATGAGGTATTGAGAAAATCAGTAATGGAGAAATGATTATACTGGAAAAATTAATGAGGATAAAAGTTGATAAAACCCCTGGGCTGTAGACTCAGGTCCTGACTATTGAAGGAGGTGGCTAGAATGATTTCTGTGGATTGGAAGATTGTAAAATATCACCCTACTATTTAAGGAGCAAGTAAAAGAAAATGGGGAATGACCAACCTGGGAGCTTTATATCAGCAGTAGGGACATGCTAAAATCTATTATAAGAGGATATAATAAGTAGATATTTGAATGGTATTAATCTGACTGGGCATAGTCAGCATGGATTTGTGAATGTGAAACCGTTTGATGAACTTGGAAGCTTTTTGAAGTTGTTACTAACAAAATTGATGGAGTCCAATAGAGGTAGTACATTTAGACTTTCAGAAGACTTTATCAAAAGGAAACTGGTTAGAAAAATTAAAATACATGGAATGAAATGTAATATTCTGAATTAAATGATTTGCTAACAGTAGGAATAAATGTTAGCGAGTTTTGAGAAGATTTGTAGCTCAGATTGAGGTTCTGGATGTAGATTTGCTCGCTGAGCTAGAAGGTTCATTTTCAGACATTTCATCACCATGCGAGGTAATTTCATCTGGAGGATCACTGAAGATGTTACTTAGTATGGTAACAAAATGTCTTAAAATTATCCTTCCAGCTCAGCGAGCAAACCTACATCCAGTAGGAATAAATAAGCCATTCTCAGGTTGGCAGGCTGCAACTTGTGGGGTATCACAATGATCAGTACTTGGGTCCTAGCTGTTCACAATAGATCTCAATCATCCAAATTTGTGGGTGCTATAAAGCTAAATAGGAATGTTGCAAGAAAGATTTAAAACCGTTTCAGAAGGTTTTAGTGAATAATCAAGAACACAACAAGTGAAATATACTGTGGAACCAAGGTATCCTTGTAGATAAATTACCAAAGAATAACATACAAGTGCAGCAAGCCAATGGAAGGTTAGCCTTTTTTTTAATAAAAGGATTTTGAGTGAAGTCTGTTTGGCTCGATCACATCCTGGAGTACTGTGTATAGTTTTGATCTTGTTAACTGAGAAAAGATATTACTGCTATATTGGGAGTGAAAACAAGGTTCATCAGACTTGTTCCCAATAAGCTAGGGCTGTCCTAAGTAAACTGGATTTATGCAAGAGTTTTCAGGTATGACAGTGGTGATCTCATTGAAACCTACAAGATATTTAAAGTGATCTACCTTGTCTACCCAAGTACTGGATGTGGAGTCTATGCCTCCAAGGACACAGATCAAAAATAACAGGAGGGTGCTAGTGAGGTCTGAGGTGAGGAGGGATTCTCTGACATGTGAGTTATGCACCTTTGGAATTCTCCAACCCAGAGGACTGTGGTAATTTAGTCTGTGGATATGTTTAAAGATAGAGATTTCTATTAACCAGTGCCATGGACCATTACAGGAATGGGTGGGTAAAAGGCATTGAAGCGTTTGCAGTCACATCTATATTCAATAGTGGGACAGGCTCAACAGTCTAAATGGCTTATTCCTGTTCCTATTTTCCAAAAAGGACAGTATCTGAACAGTGCCCCAGCTCATCCCAAAGGGAGAAATGATAGTGACTGATCTCAGTTAGAAACTACTCCCAATCCATTGCTAAGATCATTTAAAAGTGACCTTATGGTCTGTCGGGTTCACCCATAAGCTGGATATCTTAACTGAACAGCAAATAGGCTCCATTTGCTGTGTATTTCATAGGATAACTCTGTTCAAATTTCCGTGTCTTGAAAGTAACAAAAAAAGCAGTAAATTGGATTCTTACCAGTTCTGGTTGGATGATACATGGTACCAGAGTGAGGACAAATGAACTGTTCCAACAGCTTCACATTCTGAAGGAAATGAAACCCAGAGACTCAATGAGCACTGTATAATCTAGACAAGCTAAGTCAACATGAGCTCTGCCTTGCCATAGTACTGTCAATTATATAGTGTCGTAAATCCTGAATAACATGAAATATACAGAACAGCAACAGGCCACTCAGTCGACCAAAATGGTCTGTAGCTTATGCCAATTCTACCCAACAGCAAATCTCCTTATTCTCTTTTTCTCTCTCATTCCTATTGGAAGCATTTACAAAATTCAGGTCAACCACTTTTTGTTGTAGCAAGTTCCATGTTCTATAGCCATCTTCTAAGTTTAGAAATTTCTAATTTTCCTCTTTGATTTATCAGTAGCAATCTTGCATTGGATTCTCCCACAATTAGGAATATTCTTTCCATATAAACTTTGTCCAACACATAAAACCTCTACCATGTCATTTCCCAGTCTCCTCTTATCCAGAGAAACAGGTTCAACTTGTTAATTCTCTGAATAGCTCTAATCACCAATAAACTTACATTTATATATTGTAGCAGTCAACATTTTTTTGTTTTGGGATTATAAGCTGAAACAAAATTGGATTGCTATATAACAAATAAGTTAAAATGCAAACCGGTCCTGATAAGTGCTGCACATTCTTGAGCTATTCAGCATAACGTTGCTTTTCAAAGGAGTGAACAAGAGAATTCAAGACTGAGTGGAACAAAAACTTTTGTGTTGAGTAAATTCGGCCTGAGTGGTTGGCTGCAGACTTGAAGAGCCAGGCAGCAGAGAGAGAAACATCCAGAGCCTGCAAACAGGAATAATCCATCTCTCCCACTCTGGGAAAATGACAAAATCAAGAATGCATTTTCACAAGACCAGTACAGCCGAAAAAAAAACACTGAATTAAAGAACAACCAGTCAGAAAACAGACCACGTGTCATCTGCTAAAACTCAAAAATGATTGAGATAAAATAACTGATGGTCTGGACTTCTGATCTTTGGAATTTTATTCGCTCTTTGATACTCTTTTTCACTTGTAGTATCAGCTCATTTGTTTTGAATGTGTGTGCGCGTGCATGCATATTTGCTGTATTTGGAGGAGTCTAAGCTGCATGGTTGCAGATTAGAAATCCTTCCTTCTTTGCAACTTGCAGAAATTAATTGTGTTTAAAATAAATTATTTTTCGTTAATGACAAAATCAAGTGTGAATTGTACTAAATTTATAGATTTTTGGGATTTCCTGTGGATCATCAGCATACTTTTCACAGTGAAGCTGTGACAACAGCAAATTTCTCAGAAGTTCAATAACAAGGAAATTATCAGGACAGATGACTAAAAGCACAATCAAAGAGTTAGGTTTTAAGAAATGAGTTAAAACATAGACGGTTTCGAATGTTCAGGGACTGAATTCCGGAGTGTGAAACCAATGCAATTGAAGGCACAGTCCCTAATAAAACTGAGTTAACTGTACCTAAGAAATCAGCATTGAAGGAAGAGAGATCTCAGAAGGTTGGAGGTAATTGCAGATATAGGGAACTGAGAGGCTTGAAAGGACATGAACCCTTGGATGAGAATTTTACGTGATGCAGAAAGTGAAATATTTTTGAATTGTTCAAAGCCAGCATTTATTGCCCAGCCTTGAGCAGATGATAAAGAGAAACATTCCCTCTTTCAATAAATGCAAGGAAATGCATTTTGATAAGATGAACATCGGCAGGTCTTCCACAGATAATGGTAAGATCCGGAGGAGAGATCTCAGGGGTTTAGGTACATAGTTCCTGGAAAGTGGAGTCACAGGTAGACAAGGGTGGTCAAGGCGGAGTTTGGCACACTTGCCTTCATTGATCAGAATACGGAGTATAGGAGTTGGGACGTCATGTTGCATCTACACAGACAGTGGCAAGGTCACTTTTGCAGTACTTTTATGGTTTTGATCGCCCTGCTATAGGAAAGATATTATTAAATTGGAAAAAGAGTGCAGAAAAGATTTACAGTGATGATATCGGGAGTGAAGAGTTTGAATTATAAGGAAAGGCTTGGTAAGCTGGGACCTTTTTTTCTCCCCTGGAACGGAGTTGGTTGAGATGCAACGTAATGGAGGTTTATAAAATCATAAATGGCATCGCTAAGGTGATTAGCAAAGGTCTTTTCTTGAGGGTGAGGGGAGTTAAAAAATTAAAAGGCATAATCTTAAGGTATAGGTGAAATATTTAAAAGGGATCCGAGGGGTTTTCACTCAGAGGGTAGTGTATGTACCAGAAGAAGTGGTAGATGCAGGTATAGTTACATTTTTTAAAAAAACACTTGGACAGGTACATAATAGGAAAGGGTTTGAGGGATATGGCCCAAACACAGACAAAAGGAACTAGTTTGGTAAACCTGGTTGGCATGGACAAGTTGGACCGAAAGGTCCATTGCTGTGCTCGATGCATGAAGAAGCTTGCAAACTTTACTTGGTGTGCTGGTCCATTCTAAAAGCCCATCAAATCTATCCTAGCAAGTCCTTATTGTAAACCATTTACTTGAAGCCCTAACCATCTGCTTCACAGGGAAGTGTGTAAAAGGAATTCTAAATACAAACTTGCAAGAGTCACCCATATTGCAAGAATCAATAAAAATACACAGGTGTCTGTCCAAAATGGAAGCACTCACCCTGTGGTCAACCTGAATCTTCGGATCTCGACATATGGGGCAAGGATTGCCACTGATCTTGTCCCCTCTCTGCAGAATAAGAAAAGTAGTTTAATTAAAATGGTCCAATTTTAAAATGCAGTGGGGAGAGGGGAAACATGCAATTTACATGCATAAGTCTTTTCAGACAAAAGGTTGCAAGATAAGAGGTCCAGAATTACACAGACTCTAGAATGCAGAAACATGCTACACTGACATAAAGACAAAACGTTCTCGATGAGGGAAAAGTGAACTAAAAACTGAGAGTGCTGAAAGAACTCAGCAGGTCAACAGCTTCTGGAGATAGAGAATTAATGTTCCAGGCTACAATTAACCTGTTTAATATTTTAAGCATTTTCTGTTTTGACTCCAGATATAGGGAATGCGCAGTCATTTACACTTCATATATACTTCCTCCCACCTCCTGTCCATCTAACCCCAAGTTGCAAAAGGCTGTTAAAACGTCACATAGTATTCTTGGTTTTAATAATAAAGTAACAGATTTCCAAAGCTTGGAGAATATAACTCATCCTTTCATACAATACCCTTTCATTGTGTAGCATTTCTGGACACCACACTTTTGACAGGATGCAGAGGAGAAACCTAAACAGTACCAAGTATAGCAGACCTCAATGCACAAATTGTTTGGGGGGAGGGGGGGGGCAGCAGCTGAGTTTTCTCAAGGAAGATGAAAGTGGAATTTACAGGAACATGCCCAAAATCATGGGTGTCTCTGACAGTGAATAAGGATGGCTAAAAAAAAAGACAAAAAGAGCCACAAAAAGGCTAGAGGCAGAGGAGACTGCTGCTTTTTAAAAACTGCAGTAAAATGTTTCAGACACCAAATTTGAAAAATATTGTTAAAGAAGAGGAACTAGATAAATAATCAAAATGGGAGAAAATTGCATGTCTACAATCTTCATTCCAACCCAAACAGCAACCATACAATTTTTTTTTGTTTTATTTCAGGCCCCCATTCCCTCTAGTTACATCATGCCTAATCTGTACCACTATTCCATTTATCAGCTTTGTCTCCACATACTTCAAAACTCTTAAAAACATACTAATCTCTGTCTCAAATACTTAAGTTGACTCCATTGCCTTTTATGCCATTGGTTCCCAACTTACATTCCACTTTTACATCAAAAGGAACCTTCTAATTTCATTTCTGAACCACAGTTTGAATTTTAAGGTTATGCTCCTGCATTCTTGACCTGCCCACTAGTGGGATCAGCCTCTCTGTGCTTAATCTATTTAATCTCTTAATTCAATTGAAACACCTCAAGCAAATCATTCCTCCATTTTCCAAATTCAAGAGAGTACAACAACATATATTTATAAAACAATGTTAGGTAATAAAGCATCTAAAAGATGATTCACAGGACTATCTACAAAGCAATATAGAAGACACCAAGCCCCACAATGAGGAGATAGTAACGGCAGGTGGGCAAAGACTTGGTGAAGGAGGTAAATCTTAACCAGCATCTTGGAGGGAGAAAACAAAAAGAAGAGGTATTCCATAACTTTAGGCTGAGGTAGCTGAAGGCTCAGTCCTTGATAGCTATGAGATTCAGAGATGCTCAAGGTCAGTATCAGGAGAGCTATGGTTTCTCAGAGAGGATGTGGAGTGGGAGGAGATTACAGTTTGGATGGGGCAAAGTCAGGGATCAATCTGAAAACAAGGCAAACCTAAAAATCAGAACATTATTTCAAGGGGAGCCAATACAGGATGGTGAGTGGAATGGGCCTTAATGGAACTAAGGATTTAAACAGCAGACTTCTGGACAATCGATCCTGGGGTTCAATGCTAGCACTCATTAGACAGGAATCATTTTGCTCAACCTGTGCTGCAACCCCTAAGGACAGCACATCCTTTCCAAGGTCTGGTGCACCAAAACTTCACAGCACTCAAGACAGGTGCAATAGTTAGAATAAAATAAACTGACTAAACCTAAAGCTAAACAGCGTTAAGAGAAGCACACTGAACATACGATGCAGGTTTTCCGGGTCTTCTGAGGTGGGATGCCACCTTTGTGGTTCCTCCGATAGTCAACCCAGACTGGCTGTTTTCCATAACGCTCAATGTATTCTGCAACATAACACAGAAAGAGACGGAGGGAAAATTAATGTCGAGGGACCGCATCCTTGAATCACTAACTTTCAGTAAGAGAATTTTGATTTCTGGATTTGCCATTAAAAAGCCTCTGACATCGACTGCCTGACACATCTATCCTCAGAGCACAGCCAATCAAAGTGAGTGGAGGTCCCTGGCACTGGATTGAATGAGTATTAACAGTCAGTCAAACTTCCCCCACCCTAACATAGATCCTGCACTTACTAACAAAAGTTTAATGATGAGATAAATCAGGTCACTTATAGGGTTTTATAAAGTTGGTGGAGAAGTAAATCTGAGTTATGACCTCTGTTGTGCAACATCTTTTTTATGAAACTCTTTTGGTGTTTCGGGGAGGGGTTATGAAAAGTAACAACCCCAGCCCATCCACTGCCCCTCTCCAAACCAACCTCCTCCCAAATCCCTGAGTGGGATTTTGGTTCTGCAGGAATGCTGCACTGTATGAGGCAAGCATGAACCATCTGAACAATTACCCCCATCTCGTACTGGAGAAGGGGGAATGACTAAATCTGACTCACCGTCCCACTTAATCCCAGAGGGGAAGACAGTGTTTGACTTCCTTCCTCAGCCATTCCCTCATTTACTTTTAACACTATTACACCTGATAGAGACCCACCAGACTAACAGGAAGAAGAATTAAAGTTTAAGTGGCCAGAACCACTGAATCTCATTAATGCTCAAATGTTCAGCTAATGATCAGTCAGCACATATAAAATGGTTGCATTCCGACTTATTTTAGAAGGCTATGGTTAATGTCAAAGTGGCAACCTAGCTTCTTCTTAGAGTAAATGACACCCCACTAAGAGACAGGGTGAGGCATATCCAGCTTTCTCAGTAACTGAGTAACAATTTCATCATTGTCAAATTCCAAAACTTGCAACTGCTCTCTGCCCACACTCATACATTTAAAACAGCCTTCATATTGTGCTTAAATATCATATGTCATTCTGGTTAGAGTGATCAGCATAGCCTGAGATAGCTTGCAAGAGATATCCACAGTCTGAACAAATGGCTGCATATCATTCTGCATCACTGAGCAGCTTTTGTTTGTTCACAGTGGTGGAGCCAGTATGGAGCATGACTTGTTATTTAAATATGCAGCAAATACCTTCACTCTGCAGATATTCCCACGGGCACTCCTTATAGCGAGAGATGAGGTCGAACGTAGTCTGGTCTGATCCTGTGCTGAAAGGCTGTTGAACTGGTTGCAGCACTCTCTGATGTGGAATTGCACTCTGCAGGTGAGGAAGAACAAAATGGTGAAACTAAGTCACTGCACACAAAATCCTATCCTTGCCACCACTCCCACCTCTTTGTTCACAGCTTCTTGCATTGTCTCAATGGTGCTGATTAGAAGCTTAATAGACAGTACATCATCCTCAACAATGATTCTTTACAGTCTTCCAAACAAAAATTATTACAAATTATTTTAGATCATATCCATCTCTTTATTCTTCCTCACGCAGCCATTGCTGGCAACGGACCCGTACCTACAATATGCAGCTCCTTCAGAACCATCTTTTGATTCCAGACTTTGCTCTTTACCTCTCCCTTTTACAATCTCATCCCTTTCGTTATTTAATCAATCCTGTACTCCACTCTTTCTCCATCTCTGACAGACTTAATTTTTAATATATACAGTGTCAGTTCTGACAACAGTTAAAAATCAGAGAGGTTAGTTCTGTACTTCTCTATTGACATTGTCTGACAAGCTGACAGAATTTCCTGCATTTTCTGGCAGAATTAAATTTAAAGATTCTTTGAGCAACTTTATGAACAACGGTTTTGCCTTGCATTCAAACATGGCTGCACACTAGCTTTTTATCTTTCACAATTATCACATCTCCCGTCCTCTGGCCAATCCATTTTTACAGTTCATTTTCTTTACTCTTCCTTTGCTGTCAGTCTCAACTGTTACGAGATAGACAGCAAAATCAAACCAGCCTCGCTACAGGACAATATTCCAAAAGGAATATTGGGAAGGAATTTCCTGGGAAAGAACCAAGGGATCGGTTAAAGTGTGTTTGCTTTAATGCAAGGAGTATCAGGAATAAAAATGATGAGCTCAGAGCATGGATCAGTACCTGGTGCTATGATGTTGTGGCCATAACAGAGACGTGGATTTCTCAGGGGCAGGAATGGTTGCTGGATGTTTCAGGGTTTAGAATATTTAAAAAGAATAGGGAGGGGGATTAAAAGAGGAGGGGGTGTAGCACTGCTAATAGAGGGTATCACAGCGACAGAAGTTACCATTGTCGAGGAGGGTCTGCCTACTGAGTCAGTATGGGTGGAAATTAGGAACAATAAGGGAGCAGTCACCTCATTAGGGGTTTACTACTGGCACCCCAATAGCAGCAGGGAGATTGAAGAAAGCATAGGTCAGCAGATTTTGGAAAAGTGTGAATGTAGTAGGGATGTTGTAATGGGTGACTTTAACTTTCCCAATATTGATTGGAACCTCCTTCGAGCAGATGGTTTGGAAGGAGCTGTTTTTGTAAGGCGTGTTCAGGAGGGTTTCCTAACTCAGTACGTTGACAGGCCGACAAGGAGAGAGGCCATTTTGAATTGGGTGCTCGGCAATGAGCCGGGGCAGGTGTCAGATCTTGCGGTGGGAGAGCATTTTGGTGATAGTGACCACAACTGCCTCACATTCTACATAGCTATGGAGAAGGAGAGAAGCAGGCACAATGGGAGGATATTTAATTGGGAAAAGGAAACTATGATGCTGTCAGACGTGAGTTGGGAAGCATAGACTAAGAGCAATTGTTCCATGGAAAGGGCACTATAGACATGTGGAGACTGTTTAAGGAACAGTTGTTGCGAGTGATGCATAAATGTGTTCCTCTGAGACAGGCAAGAAGGGGTAAGATAAAGGAACCTTGGATGACGAGAGCGGAGGAGCTTCTTGTCAAAAGAAAGAAGGCAGCTTACGTAAGGTGGAGGAAGCAAGGGTCTTGCTCAGCTCTAGAGGATTCCAGGCAGGTGAGGAAGGAGCTCAAAAATGGTCTAAGGAGAGCCAGGAGGGGGCACGAAAAAGGCTTGGCAGGAAGGATTGGGGAGAATCCAAAGGCATTTTACACGTATGTGAGGAATAAGAGAATGATCAAAGAAAGAGTAGGGCTGATCAGGGATAGCACAGGGGACTTGTGTATAGAGTCTGAGGAGGTAGGGGAAGCCCTAAATGAGGTTTTTGCTTCTGTCTTTACTAAAGAAAAGGACCTTGTAGTGAATGAAACCATTGAGGAGAAGGTAAGCATGCTGGAACGAATAGAGGTTGAGGAAGCTGATGTGCTGAAAATTTTGACAAACATTAAGATTGACAAGTCGCCAGGGCCAGATCAGATTTGTCTACGGCTGCTTTGGGAAGCAAGAAATGTGATTGCTTCGCTGCTTGCATCTTTGCATCCTCACTCTCCACCAGAGTCGTACCTGAGGACTGGAGAGAGGCAAATGTAATTCCTCTCTTCAAGAAAGGAAATAGGGAAATCCCCAGCAATTACAGACCAGTCAGTCTCACGTATGTCGTCTGCAAGGTGTTAGAAAGGATTCTGAGGGATAGGATTTATGACCATCCGGAAGAGCATGGCTTGATTAAATGCAGTCAGCACGGCTTTGTGAGGGGCAAATCATGCCTCACAAATCTTACTGAGTTCTTTGAGGATGTTACTAGACAAGTTGTTGAGGGTCGAGCTGTGGACGGGGTGTATATGGACTTCAGCAAGCATTTGATAAGGCTCCCCATGGTAGACTTGTTCAGAAGGTCAGGACAAATAGGATACAGGGAAATTTAGCTGTCTGGATACAGAATTGGTTGATCAACAGAAGACAGTGAGTGGTAGTAGAAGGAAAGTATTCTGCCTTGAAGTCAGTGGTGAGTGGTGTTCCACAGGGCTCTGTTCTTGGGCCCCTACTCTTTGTAATTTTTATTAATGACTTGGATGAGGAGATTGAAGGATGGGTTAGCAAGTTTGCAGACAACACAAATGTTGGAGGTGTCATTGACAGTATAGAGGACTGTTGTAGGCTGCAGCGTGACATTGACAGAGGTGGGCTGAGAGGTGGCAGATGGAGTTCAACCTGGATAAATGCAAAGTGATGCATTTTGGAAGGTCAAACTTGAAAGTTGAGTACAGGATTAAAGACAGGATTCTTGGCAGTGTGGAGGAACAGCGGGATCTTGGTGTGCAGGTACACAGATCCCTTAAAATTGCCAAAGTGGACAGGGTTGTTGCAGCTCTATAAATCTTTGGCTAGACCACACTTGGAATACTATGTTCAGTTCTGGTCGCCCTATTATAGGAAAGATGTGGATGCTTTGGAGAGGGTTCAGAGGAGGTTTACCAGGATGCTGCTGGAATGGAGGGCTTATCTTACGAAGAGAGGTTGACTGAGCTCAGATTTTTTTTTCATTGGAAAAAAGGAAGAGAGGGGACCTAATTGAGCTGTACAAGATAATGAGAGACATCGATAGAGTTGATAGCCAGAGACCTTTTCCCAGGGCAGAAATTGTTAACACGAGTGGTCAGTTTTAAGCTGTTTGGCGAAAGTATAGAGGGAATGTCAGAGGCGGGTTCTTTACGCAGAGAGTTGTGAAAACATGGAATGCGTTGCCAGCAGCAGTTGTGGAAGCGAAGTCATTGGGGATATTTAAGAGATTGCTGGACATGCGTATGATCACAAAAATGTGAGGGTTCGTACATTAGGTTTACCTTACATGAGGATCAATGGTCAGCACAACATTGTGGGCTGAAGGGCCTGTTCTGTGCTGTACTGTTCTATGTTCTATGATACTTCTGGAATATTGCATGCAGTTCTGGTCTCCCTGCTATAGGAAGGATGTTGTGAAACTTGAAAGGGTTCAGAAAAGATTTACAAGGATGTTGCCAGGGTTGGAGGATTTGAGCTACAGGGAGAAGCTGAATAGACTGAGGCAGTTTTCCCTGAAGCATTGGAGGCCGAGGGGTGACCTTATAGAGGTTTATAAAATCATGAGGGGCATGGATAGGGTAAATAGACAAAGCCTTTTCGCTGGAATGGGTGGAGTCCAGAATTAGACAGAATAGGTTTACATTGAGAGGGGAAAGATTTACATGGGACTTAAGGGGCAACTTTTTCCACACAAAGGGTGGTGTATGTATGGAATGAGCTGCCGCAGGAAGTGGTGGAGGCTAGTACAATTGCAACTTTTAAAAAGCATCTGGTTGGGTATATGAATAGGAAGGGTTTTGAAGGATATGGGCCAAATGCTGGCATATTGGACTAGATTAAGTTAGGATATGGGGTTGTCATGGATAATTGGACCAAAGGGTCTGTTTCCATACTGTTCACCTCTATGACTCTATCCATGTATTTACAATACATTAAAATTAAAATACTCAATGACCTTCAAAATTGACCCCAATGGTTCCTAAACAGACTTGGTGAATATCCGATACTAGACACTAGTTTAAGTTAAACAAAAGATTTCACAATTTATTAATAATACAGCAGTTTTAGCAGAGAAAAAAAAGTTAAGCAATAAACTAATCTAATTAATGTCAATGATTTAAACTCAAATTTATTTAATTCTAACCCTCGCTCACCAAAGAATTTAGGGATGAATCATAAGGAAAAAGTAACTGGCCAGTAAACAATCTCTCTGATAGACAATAGACAATAGACAATAGATGCAGGAGTAGGCCATTCAGCCCTTTGAGCCTGCACCGCCATTCAATATGATCATGGCTGATCATTCCCAATCAGTATCCTGTTCCAGCCTTATCTCCATAACCCTTGACTCCACTATCTTTAAGAGCTCTATCCAATTCTTTCTTAAATGAATCCAGAGACTGGGCCTCCACTGCCCTCTGGGGCAGAGCATTCCACACAGCCACCACTCTCTGGGTGAAGTAGTTTCTCCTCATCTCTGTCCTAAATGGTCTACCCCGTATTTTTAAGTTGTGTCCTCTGGTTCGGCACTCCCCCATCAGCGGAAATATGTTTCCTCCTGCCAGAGTGTCCAATCCTTTCATAATCCTATACGTTTCAATCAGATCCCCTCTCAGTCTTCTAAACTCAAGGGTATACAAGCCCAGTCGCTTCAGTCTTTCCGTGTAAGGCAATCCTGCCATTCCAGGAATTGACCTCGTGAACCTACGCTGCACTCCCTCAATAGCCAGAATGTCTTTCCTCAAATTTGGAGACCAGAACTGTACACAATACTCCAGGTGTGGTCTCACCAGGGCCCTGTACAGCTGCAGAAGCACCTCTTTGCTTCTATACTCAATCCCTCTTGTTATGAAGGCCAGCATGCTATTAGCCTTCTTCACGACCTGCTGTACCTGCATGCTTGCCTTCATTGACTGGTGGACAAGAACACCCAGATCTCTCTGTACTGCCCCTTTACCTAATTTGATACCATTGAGGTAGTAATCTGCCTTCCTGTTCTTGCCACCAAAGTGGATAACCAGACATTTAACCACATTAAACTGCATCTGCCATGCATCTGCCCACTCACCTAACTTGTCCAGGTCACCCTGTAATCTCCTAACATCCTCATCACATTTCACCCTACCACCCAGCTTTGTATCATCAGCAAATTTGCTAATGTTATTGCTGATACCATCTTCTATATCATTTACATATATTGTAAAAAGCTGCGGTCCCAGCACGGATCCCTGCGGTACCCCACTGGTCACTGCCTGCCATTCCGAAATGGAGCCGTTAATCACTACCCTTTGTTTCCTATTAGCCAACCAATTCTCTATCCAATCTAGTACTTTGCCCCCAATACCGTGCGCCCTAATTTTACTCACTAACCTCTTGTGTGGGACTTTATCAAAAGCTTTCTGAAAGTCCAGGTACACTACATCCACTGGATCTCCCTCGTCCATCTTCCGAGTTACATCCTCAAAAAATTCAAGAAGATTAGTCAAGCATGATTTCCCCTTCATAAATCCATGCTGACTCTGTCCTATCCTGTTACTATTATCCAGATGTACCGTAATTTCATCCTTTATAATAGACTCCAGCATCTTTCCCACCACTGAGGTCAGACTAACTGGTCTATAATTTCCTGCTTTCTCCCGCCCACCCTTCTTAAATTACTAATATTACCAGCACATGTAGCTTTCTTGGTTTCTGACTACATTGATGCATGCAAATATCTTCCTAGCCACTTAATTCTTATAAATTTTATTCTCTGAACTTTTAATAAATTGATAATGGCTTGGGGGGGTGCTGGGGAGACACCAGGGAATAATCAAACCTTTGTCCTGTAGCTTTCACAGGCACAATCTATCCGATCCAAAACCAATACAAAGTTTAAAACTCTCCATGCCAGACTGATGTCCCCCCTCTCGGTCCCAGTTGACCTGTAATATCTGTAAGGACATGAATAGGAAAGGTTTGAAGGGATATGGGCCAAACACAGGCAGGTGCAACTAGTTTAGTTTGGGAACATGTTCAGCATAGACTAATTGGACTGAAGGGTCTGTTTCCGTGCTATGAGACTCTATGACAAGGCCTCTCCAGAGTCCAAGCATCTATAGCGCCCTTTTAACAAGTAGCAATCTACAACTAACTTGCAGGCCTGGCCTGGACCACTCTATTCAACGCTGCCTGACTGGCTGTGTTTTTCCAACACCACACTGTTCGACTCTGGCCTCAAAAACCAGTTTGTTTACTTTCCATTTCTACAAGGAAACAAGCTGCAGTTCAATCCAAAGACCACCTTCTGCTCTCAGTTCACAGATCCAAACTAAAAATGATGAAACATAAAATAATGAAAAAATAGTGAGGATTTCAACACAAGTTGCTCGACGATAACCTCAAGGTTCTGGTGAAGGGCTACTTAGCTCCCACATTCAGAGACACTTCTCAACCTGCCACCTTGCATTTTTTTTAATTTTTGAAGCGACGTGTATTCTACTAGTACCAGATATCTTAGAAATTCCTTAAAGCACTTCAGTTCACAATCTCATTTAATTCACAATACGTCCTTGTCTACCCATGTCAATAACATATCTACTTCCTCAGGAGGCTAAGGAAATTCAGCATGTCCATAAAGACTCTTAGCAATTTTTACTGATGCACCATAGAAAGCATTCTACTTGGATGCATCACAACTTGCTATCACGGCTGCATTTCCCAAGACCACAAGAAACTACAGAGTCATGAACACAGTCGACTCCATCTACTGACTCGGGAAAGCAGCCAACATCATCAAAGACCCCTACCACCCCAGTTATACTATCTTCCACTGTCTTCCATCAGGCAGAAGATAAAGGTTTTGTATACACATACGAATAGATTCAAGGGCAACTTCTTCCCCACTGTTATTAAGACTTCTGAATTGACCATTCAAATTTTTTATTTAATGTTGATCTCACTCTTTGTGCAACTTATCTGCAGCTGTAACATTGTATTCTCTGCTCTGTTTTATTACCCTAGTGCACTTTATATGGTATGATTGACCTATACTGGTGGCAAAACAAAACTTGTCACCATGCATAGGTACATGTGATAACAATAAATCAAAATTTCTGTTAAAAAAAAATGTCTCTCCAAACTGTTGATATAATGATTGGTGGATAGAAAGTAGCTCCAAGTTAGAACATAAGGCCTGTACGTGCTGTAATGTCCTTTGGCCCTCGATGTTGCACTGACCTGTGGAACCAATCTGAAGCCGATCTATCCTACACTATTCCATTATCATCCATATGCCTATCCAATGACCATTTAAATGCCCTTAAAGTTGGCAAGTCTACTACTGTTGCAGGCAGTGCATTCCATGCCCCTACTACTCTGAGTAAAGAAACTACCTCCGACATCTGTCCTATATTTATCACCCCTCAATTTAAAGCTATGTCTTCATTCTAGTCATCAGAGGAAAAAGGCTCTCACCCTATCTAACCTTCTGATTATCTTCTATGTCTCAATTAAGTCACCTCTCAACCTTCTTCTCTCACAAAAAACAGCCTCAAGTCCCTCAGCCTTTCCTCGTACCAGGCAACATCTTAGTAAATCTCCTCTGAACCCTTTCCTAAGCTCCCACAGCCATCCTGTAATGTGACCAAAACTATGCGCAATACTCCAAGTGCAGCTGCACCAGCGTTTTGTACAGCTGCAGTATGACCTTGTGGCTCTGAAACTCAATCCCTCTACCAATAAAAGCTAAAACACCGTGTGCCTTCTTAACAACCCCCACCCCCAACCCCCCATCCAACCTGGGTGGCAACTTTAAGGGATCTATGTATCATTTGTCACCTCTCAGCCCAGGTCTGCAGCTTATCTATGTCCCTCTGTAACCTACAATATCCTTCAGCACTATCCACAACTCACCAACCTTAGTGTCATCCACAAATTTACTAACCCATCCTTCTATGCCCTCATCCATGTCATTTATAAAAATGATAAACAGCAGTGGCACCAAAACAGATGTTTGCAGTACATCACTAGTAACTAAACTCCAGGATCAACATTTCCTATCAACCACCACTCTCTGTCTTGTTTCAGCTAGCCAACTTCTGATCCAAACCACTAAATCACCCTCAATCCCATGCAATAGCCTACCATGGGGAACCTTATCAAATGCCTTACTGAAATTCATATACTCACCACATCAACCGCTTTACCCTTATCCACCTATTAGGTCACCTTCTCAAAGAACTCAATAAAGATTAGTGAGGAATGACCTATCTTTCACAAAACCATGTTGACTATCCCTAATCAACTTATTCCTCTCTAGAGGATTATAAAGCCTATCTCTTATAACCTTTACCAACAACCGAAGTAAGGCTCACTGGTCTATAATTACCAGGATTGTGTCTACTCCCCTTCTTGAACAAGGGGACATTTCCTATCCTCCAGTCTTCTGGCACTATTCCTGTAGACAATGACTACATGAAGATCAAAGCCAAAGGCTCTGCAATCTCATCCCTGGCTTCCCAGAGAATCTTAGGATAAATCCCATTTGGCCCAGGGGACTTATCTATTTTCATACTTTCCAGAATTGCTAACACCTCCTTCTTGTGAACCTTAATCCCATCTAGTCTCGCAGCCTGTATCACAGCATTCTCCTCGACAACATCATCACATTTCCAGTGTGAGTACTGACTAAAAATATTCATTTAGCACATCCCCTATCTCCTTGGACTCCACGCACAACTTCCGACTACTATCCTTGATTAGCCCTAATCTTTCTCTAGTCATTCTTTTATTCATGATATTCCTATAGCAACCTTTAGGGTTTCCTTGATCATATTTGGCAATGACTTCTCATATCCTCTCCTGGTTCTTCTTAGTTCTCTCTTTAGGACTTTCCTGGCTAACTTGTAACTCTCAAACACCCTAACTGAGCCCTCACATATCATCCTAACATAAACCTTCTTCTTCCTCTTGACAAGAGATTCAACTTTTTTTAGTAAACCACGGATCGCTTGCTCGACTGCTTCCTCCCTGCCTGACAGATACATACTTATCAAGGACAGGCAGTGGCTATTCTTTGAATAAGCTCCACATTTCAACTGTGCCCATCCCCTGCAGTTTCCTTCCCCATCCTAATCGCATCATAATTGCCTTTTCCCCAGCAATAACTCTTGCCTTGCTTTATATACTTACCCCTTTCCAACGATAAAGTAAACATAACCAAATTGTGGTCACTATCACCAAAGTGCTCACCTACCTCCAATTCTAACACCTGGCCAGGTTCATTACCCAGTACCAAATCTAATGTGGCCTTATCCTTTGTTGGCTTGTCTACATACTGTGTCAGGAAATCATCCTGCACACATTGAACAAAAACATCTAAAGTACTCAAATTATAGTAGACTTGTCAATATTTGGAAAGTTAAGGTCCCCCATAACAACAACCCTGTTACTCTTGCTCCTATCCAGAATTATCTTTACTATCCTTTCCTCTACATCTCTGGAACGCTTCGGAGGCCATTAGAAAACTCCCAACAGGGTGACCTTTCCTTTCCTGTTTCTAACCTCAGCCCATACTACCTCAGTAGACGAGTCCTCAAACAGCCTTTCTGCTGCCATAATATTGTCCTGGACAAACAATGCCACACATTCCCCTCTATTACCATCTTCTCTGTTCTTACTGAATCAGCTAAATACCAGAACCCACAACAACCATTCCTTTATCCATTTCTCCAAAATGACCACTATATCGAAGTCCCAGTTTACCCACCTTATTCGGGATGCTCTTTGTATTGAAGTCAACACACTTCATATCACCTTCTTGCTTGCTGGTGAACTCTTGCAACCTTGAAACCTCATTTCTGACCTCACTAATCTCAACCTCCTGGACAGTGCAGCTACAATTAAGGTTCCCATCCCCCTCTTCTTGTACATGTACCATTTTATAAAGAGCTCTGGGACAGGAGGCCAGATCCTGCATTAAGAGGGTTATCGGTTGCATCCCAACTGCCTGAGGCTTGTCATTGAACATGTGGAAACCAGTTTTTAGTGGTGGCTCACACAATTCAGAAAAAGGACTCCTCAGGCTCTTCAGAATCTACACTGAGTAGAGAGATGAACATACTGTTGGTGATGTCTACAAATTTGAGATAACACAAGACCTGCAGGAGTATGTGACCCCGTTTAAAATATTCATTTCTGAGTAGTAGTGTTGATTGCTCATCCCTATTTTCCCTTGAGTAAGTGATGGAGATGTATCTTCACGAACCGCTGCTGCCCATGTGTAGGTACGTTCACAATGCTATTAGGAAGGGAATTCCAGGGTTTTGATTCAGTCACCATGAAGGAAATGCGATTATAGTTCCAAGGGATGTACTGTAACCTGTAAAGGAACTTGCAGGTGATGATGTTCCCAAATATCTGCTGCCCCTTTCTTTCTAGTTACTGAGTCAGTTTGGAAGATGCTGTCGAAAAGAATTGCTATACTGCATTTCGTAGACGATGGGAAGTGAAAGGAGCAAACATTTGAGGTGGTAAATGGGTTGATCAAGTGGGTGTTTTGGCTTGGATAGTGTCAGGTTTCTTGAGTGTTGTTGGAGCTGCATCCATCCAGCCTAGTGGTGAGTATTCTAATACAGTCCTGACTTGAGCTATAGATGGTGGTCAGGCGGTGAGTTACTCATTGCAGGATTGCCAGCCTCTGAATTCCTCTTGTAGCTACACTGTTGACATGCTATCCAGTTTAGTTTCTATGGTAATCCCCAAGACATTGACAGTGCTGGGAAATGTATGTGGTGGAGGGACCAACAGAGAGAGAAGAGGGGGTTTAGTGCTAGTAATAGCAGTGAATGTCAATGTCAGAAAGTAACATTCTCTCCTGTTGGAGATGGTCATTGCCTGACACTTGTGCCATGAATGACACATGCGATGAGAAACCACAAAATGTGTTACCCAGTTAAACCACCAAGACAATCAATTCACCTGACTACTATTCTAAACGTTAACAATTCACATCAGCTTTTGTCATTACAGAAAATAACTCCACCTACTGTAAATAAAATTTAACTTTAACAAATGGCAGAGAAGAATAAATAATTGCTTAACTACTACTACTATGCAACTTAAACACCTAAATACACATTACGAAGAGATTGAGATGCTTTCTGTTTGCTTATTCCAGATGTCTTTGCTATTCTACATTTGCAGATCTGTAACAAACTACAGCTGGACCAAATGAAGGGAGGTTGTCAGGCTGTTTTCTCAACTCAAGAACTACTCTGACCAAATGATCGCACAGCTAGAAAATGTGCATCACTTGATGTTCCCCAAGTTGCAAAACTCTCCTGGTATTTTACTATATAGCAATGCCACCTTCCATTCAGTTTTATAGTCCAAAATTTAAAAAAAACATGGTATCTTCCAAATGCCATATCTGGACCGGACTGTCCAGTTTTTGACCCTGGTGATACAAAGGAGGGTCACTAGAATAATCCCACACAGCCTAGCAGCCTTTATGTGTTTTAATAGATAGGTCTGGCAGGGGGCTGGAGAGGAGAGAGAAGGGTGTACTTCAGGACAATTTCACTGAAATACTGAATATGTTGGAAGGCACTAGAGAGAGAGAGAGAAAGAAAGAAAGAGACAGAGAGAGAGAGTGTGTGTGTGTGTGTGTGTGTGTGTGTGTGTGTGTGTGGTGTTTGGGCAGAGTATTTAACTTAAAAAGTGTAGGGATTTAGACAGAGAGAGACATCAGCACATTGCCCTAACTGTTCTCCACATCAATAATACCAGTAATGAATTACCAGCTAACAACAACTTGCTGAAACAGAGAAGTCGATGTGTTATTTGTTACTAGTTGTCAGGAGAGAGAAAAAGAGAAGTTGGGAATCTCCCTTATTGTCATTGTGATTTGCTGAGCCTGTTTTAATTAGTTTAGAAATTTCCCCATAGTTTCCTCACCCCTCAAATTGCCTAAAAATTCCCCAGATGATTGTGTAACTGGTGGGATGAAAGTCCAGGGAATCTCCTCATTCAGTTGCACTGTGATTTGTTGACCTATGCTCAACAAACCAAGTTAATCTTCTCTCATATTTGTGCACACAGAGACAGAGTTAGCAATTTCAAAATCCAGCCATTTTGCACATGGAACTACTCTGGAATAGATAATGAGGAAAAGCTGGATAAGGCTCCACTTGTATTCACTGGACTTCAGAAAATTAAGAGATTAAATATGACAGGGTCCTGAAAGTCTTGGCAAGGTGTACATGCAACAGCTATTTCCTCTTGTGGAAGCATCTGGACAGAGAGACCAGTGCTTCAATACAAGAGATCACCCATTTAAAACAGATGGGCAACAATGCGGTCTTTGCCAGTGACTCTCCAATGATTTCAACTTACCTACCTCAATTATTACTAGAAAAAAATCTAGACAGATTTAAAACAATAACTCTACAACCAACCAACTACCTTCTCAACGCCCCTCCTGTGATCTGCTGGCTCCCTTTATACCCAGACTCTGACATCCTTGCCAGATTCCTGTTCCCATCACCCACTTCCTCCACCCCTGGATTCTATGGCTACTCTTTCCCATAGCGCCTGCTCCCTCGGATTTAGTAATCATGTGGAGGTGCTGGTGTTGGACAGGGGTGGATAAAGTCTGAAATCACACAACTACAGGTCATAGTCCAACAGGTTTATTTGAAATCACAAGCTTTTACCAATGCCTCTTTGTCAGGTGAAGTGCCTCACCTCACAAAGGTGCTCTGAAAGCTTGTGACTTCAAATAAACCTGCTGGACTATAAAGTGGTGTCGTGTGACGTCTGACTCAGATTTAGTAATCTATGGGACCAGTAAAATGTAGTAGTCAGAGAGAGAAAAAAACAGAAGACGAAATGGAAAAACATTTCTCCCTAAAGAGCTGGAATACTAACTCAGAAACTTTTGTAACAGCTATACAACGCTGGATTTGACAACTATCTGGGATACTATGCACAGTTCTGGGCACAGCATAATGGACACAAAAATCTTTGACTCACTGGAATTTTAACAGAGCTCCAAAAAGTTAACAAGGAGTAGCCACACAATTATGAGATTGCATAAATCAGACTTGAGCAACACACAACTTTTAAGAGGTGATTCGAGTGAACTTTAAGAGTAGATGCTTTTTTCACTGCCTGGCTGCTGCAGAGTTTAGGATACGACTGCATAATCTTTATCAGAGCCAGGTTATTGAGGAACTCTCATCCACATCAAGAAGTAGATGCCAACTCGAGTAATAATTCTAAATCTAGCTTCAATACATCATTTTGTAAATCAAAAGAGATGAGGGGACCTAAAACCAAAGTACAGTTTGGATACACAACAGTTACAGTACAGGAACTAGCCATTTGGCCGACTGGCCTACAGTCTGCACTGACTCTTCAAACAAGCATCATCACCTCACATGAATCTCCTGCTTTTTCTCTCCAATAATAATAAACTTCAATCACAATCTCACTAAACAGTGGAACAGGTTTGAGGGGTTGAATAGTTTTCTGCTGTTTCTGTGGTCCTCTCCCAATACCATGAACTCATACTCAGCAATTTGTGATAATACAAATTCTGAAAGAAGCCATGTTCTGAAATGTGACCACAATCAATTTGTCTGGATGATAGAAAGAGATTACGAGAAAGAGGGATCTTGTTGATAATGAGAACACCGCGGACCAAGTTAATAGGCTTGAACAGATTGATATTAAACAAGTGGATGTGCTGGACATTCTGGGAAGCATCAAGGTAGCTAAGTCCCCAGGGCTAGGTATATCCAAGGTTACCATAGGAAGCGAGGAATGAGATTGCTGGGTCACTATCCATGGGAGTAGTACCGGACGATTGGAGGGAGACAAATGTTATTACTCTGTTCAAGAAAGGGAATAGGGAAGTCCCTGGGAATTACAGACCAGTCAATCTTACATCTGTGGTAAGCAAGGTACTAGAAAGGATTCTGAGAAGATTTATTGCTATCTGGAAAAACATAGTTTGATTAAAGATAGTCAGCATGGCTTTGTGTGGGGCAGGTCATGCCTCAAAAGCGTTATTGAGTTCTTAGAGGATGTGATGAGACATATTGACCAAGATCGAGCAGCGGATGTGGTGTATGTGGATTTCAGGAAGGCATTGGATAAGGTTCTCCACAGTAAGCTCATTCAGAAAGTTAGGAGGTATAGGATACAGGGAAATTTAGCTGTCTGGATTCAGAACTGGGTGGCCGAAAGAAGAGAGTGAATGGTAGTCGTTGAAAAGTACTCTGCCTGGAGGTTGGTGACCAATGGTGTCCCATTGGGGGGCCTGCTCTTGGGCCTCTGCTTTTTGAACTTTTTATAAGTGACTTGGAAGAAGCGGAATGATGGGTTAGTAAGTTTGCTGATGACACTAAGGTCAATGGTGTTGTAGATAGGATTCAACAAGACATTGAAAGGATGTAGAGCTGGCTAAGAAGTGGCAGATGGAGTTCAACTTGAATAAAGTTCAACTAGGGAGATCTAAACAATCCTTGAACAAACACATGGATGATGATGGGATAGTGTAGGGGGATGAGCTGAGAATAATTCACAGGTCGGCACAACATTGAGGGTCAAAGGGACTGTCTTACACTGTATTGTTCTACGTTCAAAACTCAAAGTTGATTCATTTTGGAAGGTCAAATGTGAATGCTGAATACAGGCAGGGTTAAAGGTTGGATTCTTGGTAGTGTGGAGGAACAGTAGGACCTCAGAGTCCACTTACATAGATTCCTCAAAGTTGCCACCCAAGTTGATAGAGTTGTTAAGAAGGCGTACGGTGTTTTGGTTTTCATTAGCAGAGGATTAAGTTTAATAGCCACAAGGTTTTGCTACAACTGTATTAAACCTTGGTTAGACCACACTTGGAATATTGTGTCCAGTTCTGGTCACTTAATTATAGGAAGGATGTCGATGCTTTAGAGAGGGTGCAGAGGAGATTTAGCTGGATGCTGCCTGTATTGGAGGGCTTGTCTTATAAAGAGGGGTTGAGTGAGCGAAGGCTTTTAACACTGGAGAGAAGGAAGAAAGGGAGGTGACTTGATAGAGGTGTATGAAGTAAAGAGAGGCATAGATGGAGTAGGTAGCCAGAGACTTTTCCCCAAGGCAGAAAATGGCTGTCACGAGGGGTCATAATTTTAAGGTGATTGGAGGAAAGTAAAGAGATGTCAGAGATAGTTTTTTTATGCAGAGAGTAGTGGGTGTGTGGAATGCACTGGCAGCAGTGGTAGTAGATGCAAAGACACTAGGGACATTTAAGCGACTAGATTAGAGTGGTGCTGGAAAAGTACAGCAGGTCAGGCAGTATCCTAGGAACAGGAAAATTGACATTTCGGGCAAAAGCTCTCTGCCTTCATTCCTGATTAAGGGCTTTTGCCCAAAACGTTGATTTTCCTGCTGCTCGGATGCTGCCTGACCTGCTGTGCTTTTCCAGCACCACTCTAATCTAGACTCTGATTTCCAGCAACTGCAGTACTCACTTTTGCCACATTTAAGCGACTACTAGACAAGCACATGGACAGCAGTGAATTGAGGGGTGTGTTGGTTAGGTTCATCTTTAATTAAGATAAATGCTCGGCAGAACATCATGGGCCATGCCATACTGTTCTATATCTCCTATAGACAACATCAGTAAGTTATTACATGGAGCTTTCACTTATCAGTAGCGCACTCAGCCAGTCAACAAAGGGTTTAAATCCCATATAAATTCAAGCACATAATTGGTATGTTCATAGAGTACTAGAAATGCAACACCCTTAGAACTGCCATCTCTCAGATTTGGCTCTTGTACTCTCTCAGGTCCCCATTGTAACATTCAAAGAGCAAGAAAAACTTTCCCTGCTGTCATAGGGTCACAGAAATCTACAGCACAGAAAAAGTTCCTTTGGTCCCTCTGAGAAAGTACATCAATTTTGAAAAGCCAAATTAGAGTAGGACGTATGCACTTAATGATAAGATTCTGGGGAGTGTTGCTGAATGAAATGACATTGGCATGCAAGTTTATAGTTCCTTGAAAAGGACTCAGAAAAGATTTACAAGCCAACGTTGGAGGGTTTTAACTATAGGGAGAATAATTGGGTCTATTTTCCCTGGAGCATCAGACTCTGAGAGGTGACCTTATAGAGGTTTATGATATCATGAAGGGCATGGAAAGGGTAAATAGTCAAGGTCCAAAACTCATAGGGCATATGTTGAAAGTGAGAGGGGAAAGACATAAAGTGACCGACAGGGCAACCTTTTCAAAAAGAGGGTACTGAGTGTATGGATTGAGCTGCCAGAGGAAGTGGTGAAAGCTGGTGCAATTACAATATTTAAAAGGCATCTGGATAGGTATATGAATAGAAGGAGTTTAGAGGGATATGGCTCAAGATTAAAGTGGTGCTGGAAAAGCACAACGGGTCAAGCAGCATCCAATGAGCAGGAAAATCGACGTTCGGGCAAATGTTCTTCATTCTTTTTGCCCGAAACGTTGATTTTCCTGCTTCTCGGATGCTACCTGACCTGCTGTGCTTTTCCAGCACCACTCTAACCTCTAGTATCTGCAGTACCCACTTCTGCCATAGAGGGACATGGGCCAAATGCTGACAAATGGGACTAGATTTACAGTATACACGACATCTGGTCAGCATGGAAGAATTAAACTGAAGCTGTCTGTTTAGGTGACTCTGATGAGTCCAAGGCTATTTTGAAGACCTTAGAGCCTCGCTTCACCTGCTCCACCACAAATGCCAAAAGGGATCCACTGCTGTGTTTGGAATTGGGAGGGTCAACCTTGGACCGAGAGATGATAAACTGATTCCAGTCAAACTTGTCTGTAAAAAGGCCAAAATAAAAACAGGTTGGGGGTGGGGTGGGGTGGGGTGGGGGGGTGTAAAGCTACACCCTCTCTATTTAACATCAGCATTAAGTTCTTCACAAGATGTAATCAATAACAGGTGTAAAAGCAGAGTGCCTCTCCTGAGGAGGCTGCACACAAAGTCTTACCAAGAGACCCCTGTGGACCACTGCCATTGTCATTGTCCTGAGCTGAGACCTCACTAGCGCCGCCATCTTGTTGGCCCACGAAGGTGAAAGGTCAACTCCAGTCCTGGCTGCTTTCTTTCCCGCCTCTAGCCGACCCTCTTACCTCCCTCCTCGCAAATTTTAAAAAAAACTAAACCAACCGGCTTCCAAAACAAAAACGGCCAATCGTTCGAAACAAAAGAACGTCCTTTTAAACCCAACGGACCGGGGGGGGGGGGGGGGGCGCGAAACCTGCACTAGCTCCGATACGACGTCATCACGTTCCCCCCCCCAAAAAAAGGCAAAGCACCGTCCACCGGGGAAGAACTCTTTTAAAATCTTTTTTTTTGGGGGTTGGAAACTCTCGCCTTCTTTATTTTTTTTAAAAACCTCCCGCCTTTTCAGGCTTTCGCTTTAAGGTCGGCGGAGGGAGGAGGGTGGGTACGGTTTTAACTTTTGTCCTTGGGTCGCAACGCACGTCACGTGGCATGCGTTTTCGCCACCGCCGTCCTGGTTTCAAAAATAAAACCAAAAAAAAATTTTTGAAATTCGATGTCACTTTTTTTTTAATAAAAAAATCCCCGACGCTGGTGAACGGAAGGTGGGGTGGGAAGACACTGTTGTAGGATTGAAGAGGGAGTGGTAGAGACTAATGGCCAAAATGGCGGGTGGGGGGGATACGGGTGAACACTTGTTTTCGACGCGGGTCGTTCCAGTGCGCCTGCGCCAGCTCCACAAAGGCGATCTGCAATTCATTCTGACGTCAGCCGCCTTTACATAACGCAGTGTCCCGGGGAGTGGAGGGGGATGGGAGCGTGAGGGAAGGACACCCCCCCCCCCCCCCCCACCAAAAAAAAATTGGGTGGGGTGGGAGGTAAGGGTCAAGTATTCACGCACGTTTTTCTTTATTTATTTTTTTTATATATACCACCCAGAGCAAATCGGTTGGACGCTTTAAGTCGGTGTTGGGGGGGGGGGAAGGAAAAAAAAAGCGAAAAAAAAATTTCCGATCTGACGGAATCGGGCCATCGAAATCGGTCAAGGCGGCCATGCGGCCAATGGGATTCAAACCCTAACGGCCGCCCCCACGTGACGTCAGTCCTCTCCTCCCACCCCCCCAACCAACCCACACCCAGCTTCCTCTGTGACGTCCGCGCCCTCCCTATAAAAGCCCGGACGCAGGCTGCTGCGCCATTCCAGCGTTTGTTTTGAGGTATGTGAGGGAGGGAGGAGATGGGGTTGGATTTTTTTTTTTACCGTGCTTAATTCGCCTGCGTGAGCCTATTTTTTTTATCCGGGGGAGGCAATTAAAAGAAATAAAATCGAGTTTACTTTCAAAGTGCTTAACGTGTTTTTATTTTTTTGTGTTTATTTAAAAAAAATCGTGTTTTATGTTTTGCCTCTTGAGTCATGACTTTGCTTATTATAACCATGTTCTTCCTCTTTTGTGTTTTCTCTCTCTCTCTCTCCTCTTTCCCCCCCCCCCCTCCAATGCAGGTTTTTCCCCACACTCTTCCCCTCCCCAATTCGTTCGGTGAAGACGACGGCGAAAAAAGAAGTCTCTTGTGTTCTGTGTGTGTGTGAGGATTAACAAAAAAAACAGCCGCACCTTCAAACAAAAAAAAAATGCAGTTTTTCATGTAGCTCTGATCAACCTTTGGGACACCCGACCTCCTCTTTGTTTGTTTGTGTTCGCTCTCTCTAATATTTTTTTTTAAAAAAAGAAAACGATTTTTTTTTTGGCCAATTTTTTCTTTTAAAAAAGAGACAAAAGGCTTCTCGCGAAATAAGGAGACAGATCAGCCAACAAAACAAAACAATAACCGAGAATATATATAAACTCTTAACCCTTCTTTCTTTCTTTACCACCCCCACCGCCTTATGAGCTTTTTTTTTTAAAAAAAAAATATAACTTAAACGAAAATTTGCTTTAAAGAGAAATACTTAAGTCATGACTCTAACAAAAAAACTGTCAACATTGTGTTGTGTTTGCACATAAAAAACAAACAAACAAACAATACTCTCGAGTCGCTGTCAAAGGAGAATTTTTTAAAAAAAAAACAAAATAGTAAGTTCCGCTTTTTGGCAACCAGAGGAGAAATGGGAATTTTTTAAATATAATAATAATAAGGTGGGGGGGAGGGAGGGAAGGAGAAGGTTTGGCAAATGGAAGGTGACGGGTGTGTATGTGTTAATGTGTGTTATATTTTTTTAAAAAGAGATGGTGTTTTTGTAATGATATAATTTTTTAAAAATGCACAAATCCGAGGCGGGGAAACGTTCTGGCGAGTGTTTGGGGGGGGGGGGGGGGTAAGGGGAGGCTAGTGACAACCCATGAGCTCACACACGCACGAATATATTTAGCTCTCGTTTTCCCCCTTTTTTTTATTTAAAAAAGAGGTAATAAAGCCTATATTTTTATATAAAACGTACGACAGTTGCTCTTTTGGGGCGTGTGTGTGAGACGGACTGGGGTGGGGGAGGGGGCAATCTGTAAATAAAGATTGCCGTGAATAAATCTCCCGGGAAGTGGGGGGGGGGGGGGGGGGGGGGGTGTTGAAAACTTTAGAAACGGAAGGTCAAAATTTATTCGTATGTTTCACCCCCCCCCACCCCACCCGATCCAAACAAATTTTTTTTCCCGGTAGCCGGCTGTCGATCTTGAGAATTGTGTTTTTTTTTAAAATTGCCTTTTGTCGTTGTTTCTGTACCTGGAGCTTGTCCTTTTTTTTTAATTTTTAAATATGGAGGACGCCTCTCTAAGATGGCGGCCGGGTTGTCGTTTGTAAAATGGCCGCCCTGTCCTCCTCCTCCTCTTCCTCCTTTATGCTGCTGTTGCCTGTCTCTGTGTGCGTGCTGATGATTATATTTCTTCCCCCTTCTCTCTCTCTCTCTCTCTCTCTCTCTCTCTCACTCACTGGGCGAGGTTGTGACATCAGTGGTGACTCGACCTTCCCCCTTGTCTCCACCTTCTCTTCCCTCCCCACCCCCTACTCCTGGCTTTCTTCTCCTCCACCACTCACCCTTCTCTTTCCCCCCCCCTCCCCCCAACCACTTTACAAGCCAACACCCTATTTTTCTTTTGAACAAAGCCTGCCCAAAACCGAGAGACTTTGTTTCCAGATTTTCTCTCTTCTTTCCTCCTCACCCCCCCCCCCCCCCCCCCCATCTTTCTCTCACCCACCCAGAATTCGAGGGGTTGTTTGCTACAGCCCGATGCTTTTTTTTTAAAACTGCGCACCCGTTCTTATTTTTTTTCTCCCGTCCCAAGTCTTTTGTCTTGAAAGAAATACCCCGCTAGTCGCCCGAGGTTTGGATGAAAATTGTCAGCCTTTTCTGCCACACCGCCATTATCCGTGTGGAGCTCAAGAGTGTTGCAACATTAATAATTGTCTTAATTCTTTCTTTTCCCCCGATCGTCAAGGAATCTTGGATCTGTTTTTTTTTGTGTACATATCCAATTCACTGTGATTTGAAGGGACTTGATCGATGCCTGTTTTGGAAGCGGGTGGGGCGGCTGGAAACAATATTACCCTATTTAATTTGGTTACCTGCGAGCATTTAAGCAGTTTGTAAAATGCCGGCTTTACTACAGCGGTGGAACTGTAGATTTACTTAGGCATCAATCAACTTCTGAATCAAATTGATTTGCTTTTGATTCATGGAGAAAGTAGCTGTAATCATGTTACCACTGGGCCGCATGTAAATTCATGCAGGCCATAACTTAATGATCACTGTTTTCCATAATAGGTGCATAATTCTTTGCAGCGAGCATCTTCATATGGGAGGCGGTTAACTTTTCATATAGGAGTTAAGTGCCCATGTCTGCACGCTTTTGTACTGTTTAGTTTCCCAGCACATGTAGGGCTGATGAATAGGGGGAGGTGAAGCTAAAACATCCTGCACTTTAAAAACTCATCACAGGGACAGCCACATGCAAACTGGTAAGCAAACCTTTCTGACCTTAATTGCATTTCACAACTTCATTGCTTTCTTGAACGTGTAATGTTTGCCGTTCTGCAAAAGAAAACAAATCCATGGTGAAATTTTCAATGCATGCAAAAAGGCTTTGTCTACATTGTTCCAGTGAACTACACAAGAACTTGTTTCACAGTCTGTTTTCATGCCTGAATTAACCATTGGTAGCTACGTCTTCCATATGGTGGTAGAATATTTTTAGAATCTATTTCAAATTTGTATTTTTTAAATTTGATTTTTAATGACTACTTTTTTCAAATATTTAGTGGCTGAATTTTTAATTGCACTTAAGAACTTGAGGTGATAGAGTTATATTTGAAATGGATCTAAATAGCTCAATGGGTTAATGTGCTGTGCTGCACTTGCATTTGGCAGAGTAAACTTGACCATTAACTGAATTCAGTTTTTAACTCAGACTTTTTTTTCCCCCTTAGTGTATTAAGGAATGCTGTCAGTGCCCCCAGACTGCAGGGCTAATTTCCTCTGCTCCCTTTTCACACTTGATTCTGAAAATAGTCCGGGGTACTACAGATTTAAAAGGCAATGTAAAGGTTTTGCTATCTAATTAGATATTTGCAGCTGGCGTTGGCTGTGGGTAAGGTAGCAACAAGCCATCCTGTTACCTTTTTTATATATAAAGGAGGTAGGTAGGTCAAGAGAGCATTTAGTGCACTTTTGAAGGTAAGAACTCAAAACAAAAGCCCCCTTGCTCAGACAAGCTTTTTGTTTTTGTATAAAAGCCCTACGTTTAGTTGGATTAGCTAGCCTTGGCCTAGTTCCCCTCCAGTGGCCTGGTGGTAACATGTTCAATGATACTTTAACTCGTTTGTGAAAAATTTCCATCTAATTTAAAGGATAAAATAGACATTGTGTATATGTAGAATTCCGTTGTACCTTATGTAATATTCTAATGCACTTTTGAGGGGGTGGGAAGATGTATGTAACTATATATATAAACTGGTTTCTTGCTGCACAAACGTGATGTGCAGTATGTTACAGGAAACCAGTGGTCTTCCACAAGCAATTGGTTGCTGGATTCATAAGCTGATTTCCTAATCAGTGTTCTTGCAAGCCAGTGTCATACTTATTTTTGAAAAGATAATGGGGTTGACATCTAGAAGCTGTACTTACTAAGTGTAATTTAAGCACTACAGCACATTTTTGATAAAATCAAAGGTAGGTGGCATGTGACCAATGTAGCCATTTGAGCACAAGCATTTGTCCATGTGAACAATCTAACTCCCTTGTGAATTAGCCATTTGCAAAACTACCAACTCACCATCTTTTGAACCACTCAAGTGAATTCAGTTTGCCAACACTTAGTGTAACTGCAGTGACATGAGCCAGGTTTGTATTTACTAACCTAACTGCACAGTGCTCCAAATAAATATTACAAGTGAATAGGAATTACAGAATCACCATGACCAAGTGGTGTGTTGTTTGGCATCACCTTTATTGGGAGCACCATCCAACTGTGCTGAGACATGTGTTCATGCATGTGACTGCAGAATACTGCAAGTTTGTAACAATTTTTCAGGTAACATGAATGCCATTCTTCAGCACTTGTGCTAAATTAATAGTTACAGGTCTACATCTATACTTGGTTTCAGCTTCAAACACCATCTAGTCAGCCTGAAATGAGTAATTTTGGCTTGTAAAGCTATTGCTTTACTTTGCCTGTCTTACTCAAGCTTTAAGGAAGCTTGCTATTCTAGGGATGCTCGTCTGCAGTTTCTGCTAGTGTTGGGCTGCTTGAATTCTAGCTTAATTTTATCAATTCAATAGAACACTTTATGCATTATTGTAAAACGATTGGCTCTTTAATTTGGTTTCTATATACAATTCAAAAGATTTGTTTATTGCATTCCTGGAAGTTTTTGATATATTTTAACTCACCTCTGAAGTACACCAGTGCATCTAAAACTTTCCTTTTGATGCTTCTGGCTTTGAAAAGATGTTTCTTTTTCCATCCTTCATGGAACCATTCTTGCCCTCTTAATTGGCTTATTTCAATGTTGACAACTGATTCCATTACTGCCTGTTTATTCAGTCTAAAGTTTGTTTCTACATTTTTTAAAGTAGAATTGTACCCAAGTAACCTCAGCATTTAAGAGAGCTGTAAAAAGTTTTAGTTGTTGGCTGGCTCATAGGTCTGAGTGCAGCAGTGCCCAAAATAAACCTGCTGTGTGCAAGTTAATGTCAGTGTAATTTAAACCAGTTATAACTAGTCTGGCTAGGTAATATTAGGACTAAATTAGTCCTACAGTTTTGATTCTTTCCCAAACCCCTCAATCTTAACTGGATGCACACCAATTAACGATATTAACCTACAAATAAAAGTTCTTCTTTTTTAGCTTCAACATTAGTCTAATTTCAAACTTATACTAATCAATTGGAAGTGCTTTGGAGCTGATCTTAGTACAAGTGGGTCTTAATGTGCTGGAGACTTGAATAATTTGGTTTATTGATTAAAAACAAATACACTTAAAATCTGTATAACTGGTGCTAATTATTGTGAAAATGGTTTTGCTATTTCTAGTTAAGCATCAAAAGCTTTGCATCCTGTATTCCTGTCATTGGTGATTTGAAATCCCATCCTTTTTCTCAAATGAATTCTGCTTGTTTGTAGGTACAGAATTGTTTCCTAGAAATTGAAAGATAAAAATGTCATAGCTGTCCAGAGATGTGCAGGTTAGGTGAATTGGCCATGCTAAATTGTCCAATAGTGTTCAGGGGTGTGTGGGATAGGTGCATTAGACAGGGGTAAATATAGGGTAAGGAATGGTTCTGGGTGGGTTACCCTTCAAAGGGCCTGTTACAACACTGTAGGGGTTCGAATATTACCACTGCTCCTTTCAAAAAAAAATGTTTCCAAATCTTGCATAGCTAGGCTTGTTCTCTGGCAAACATTAAAATTACATTTAACAAGTGCATATTGGCCATTGTGAGCATGTCTATTGCTTTTGATTGAAGATAACTGAAGTGAGTCTTTAGATGGCCTAATAATAATTAGTGTAGACTTTACACTTACAAGGATATTTATCTAGGTGGGGCCAGTGAATAAATTTGCACCAGCTTCCCTAAACGCAATTTGATTTTTAAGAGTCAGAGGGTATTCAGTGCTGAAGTATAAAGCTGAATTTTGGCTTGTCTCTGCAAAATACAAAGGGTGTTGTAATAAGCCTTCAAACATTCTGATCTACTCTAGCATGATAATTGCAAGATATAGGTTTTAGAGCCAAACTCATTCAGTCTCCCAATGAACACTGAAGCCTAATTACCTGATCTGTTTGAGTTTCCCTATTGCCAATACAATCATCAAAATGCTGTGACTTCAGAAGTATTCTGAATCTTCTGGGGGTGGGGGGGAAGCCCAATGTAATCAATACTTCCTTAAAATTAGTATTGCAGAGCTCTTTTTAAGGTGCAGCAATTATGTAATAGGGTATTTTGATCTGAACCCTCACCTACTGCTTGATCAATAGTAAAATTTCCAAACTTGTACATAATGCAGTCCTTAGCAAATTTGGCAGTGCAGTTTCATCAATAAGCTGCTTTATGAGCCAATCAAATAGTTTAGCGTTTGCTTTCTGCTGTGGACAGGTTTTTAACTTGGACACATGTCAATGCATTATTATAAATGGTTTCCCCTTCAGAATAGGCATTATGCAGTCAAATTTTAACCTTTAAATTTTAATTATCTCTTTTCCTCCCCCCTTTTTATATAGTCTCCCAGACCATGGAACTTTTGAGCAGGCAGCTGGAGATCTGCATACAACTGATTCTGGTAGCTGATGCTGAATTGCAGATGATCACTGTTTTGTCTCTTCCCACTTTCCTTGCTATCTGTACCTGGCCTGTGTGGGGCAGGAGAGGAATCAGCAAAATCTGCATAGTCTGCAGGGAACCAGCTCAACGGCACAACCTGAAAATGCTGCTGAGGCTGCAAGCAGTGAATAGGCTATACTATCTCAATGCATAACCCTTTGAGAGGAGTAGCTTTTGACACTTCAGTTGGGAAGATGACAATAGCTGAACACTTGTTTAAAGCATACTCCATGTACCTGGCTAGTGCACAACATTTTTGAGTGATTCCAGAGCACTTAAACACCTTTCTTGGTGACAGCCACTGCATCTTGCCCCTCGTTGACACTTCATAGAAGCAAAAGCTAAATTTCATTGCATTTCATAAGATCTGCCTATCAATACTGCTTATAGACTTAAGGATCTTTACTCTGGTGATTACATATGCTGTAGTCTCCAGTTCAGATTGACCAAGGCATTCTATGATCCTTGGATAATGATGGGGCAAAGTCATCTTATTTGTAAGGCCTGCTTACTCTTGCCATCCAACCAACAATACTTAAGCTGGCTTCTTTGAATTGTAAAATATCTGCAAAACATAGAGCTTTGTAATCAAAATACCTATCTGTTTAGCAGGCACTAGACTAATGCTCTGCCTTTATAGTCCATACTGCTATAATTTAGCAATTCAGGTTTAAAAACCTTGGTGCAAGGCACTGTGGGGCCAATTAAATATTTCACCTGCACTGATGTGAACCTCAGCTAAGTTTTTTTTTATCAAGTGATCTCATTTTTATTAAAAAAAACTTTCTAAACTACAGTCAATGAAAGAGCACTTCACTCAACAGAACATTAATTATAAGCTCAGAGCCTTGCTTAAAGCTGTAATACTGATACGTATTGGCAACATATGAGTGCCTTCTGATGTAGAGCATACAGATCTTTGCTATTGATTTTTTTAAAAAATCAACTTGTCAAAATAAACGTTTCTGCAACTTTTTTGCAGGAGTGTTTTGAATATTTTATATAGCTTATCTGCCTACTTTTAACCAGCCAGTTGTAATTTGAAAACCAGTTGTTTCCTACGTACACTCAGTGTAATCTTTGTATGTAGTTAATGCAGTTAGGATAGGATGGACTGTGAATGTTTCCACACCTACATTCTGAAATACGCAGTTTTGTATGCCATTCAATAATTTGTTCTTCATGTAGGTGTTAGAATTTTGAGCAGGAAGGAGTTGGAGATAAGTAATAATGGTTACCCTGGTTGCTGTCCTTTTAATTTCTAAAAAATGGTTGTATCTGAACAACTTAACTGAAATGCTCCATTTCAGGAAGAAAACAAAGCTGCCTTACACAAAACAATGTACATAGTACTAAGTTGGTAATAAACAAGCTTAAGCCCACAACACTTGTCAGAAGACTGTTCACCTTGTTTTTTAGTGCCATTTATGATATCACTGAGGTGGGAGGGATCTAATTTATTGGATCTGCTTAATTTAGGTCTAGTAAAAAGATCCCTAAACTAATGGGTGATATCTGAATATTTGAAATGAGTTTGCAATTGTATTTAGAACAGTAGGGAAAATCTTTTAACACGCTTATGGCATATATCATCTCGATAAATGCAAGAAAGCTTTAATCTTACACTGGGCATCTAGAAAGAGCAGATGACTGGGGGCAGAAAATGTATTGTTGTTTTCTGCCCTTTACAAGTGGGGGTGTCAATCATGTCAAAGTCTCGTCGCATTTTCAGAACAGGTTCAGTGATTTTTTTTTCCCTCAATTTGGAGGATGGCGGGGAAGAGCTGAATGACTAAGTTGTATATCTTGTAAGGCAACCTTCAGAAATTACAAGTTTGAAATGTGTACAAGTTAGTGCATCAAGATGACTGGACTGGGATTGCATACGTATTGATACAAATTATAAATAAAGGCTGTAATCTAATATCAATCAATTAATTTTAGACAAAAGGGGAATTTGAAAAAAACAACTGACATATTTTCTATCTTTTTATTTTTAAGGGTAATTGCTACTATTACAATCCATTTGATACGATGGGTTCAGGGCCAGTAGATCCAAAAGAGCTTCTGATAGGGTTGGACTGCCTCCTTGGTAAAGATGGGGAAATTAAAAGTGGTGATGGTGTCATTAGAATCTACAGGTAATTCTTCGTTCTTTTCCATATAACTATACACATGCAAAACACCAGCTCCATATTTGCCCTACTGTCTTCAAACTTTGTTTCAGCATGTGATTTTTTTGAGTTTGCAGTATAAATGTGAGATATTAATTGAATAACACTACTAAACAATTATCAGTGTTCAAACGTCAATCTGCTATTTTCCTTTTCTATGAAAAGCCATAACTCTGCCAGATTTTTTTATCATCGTATTAATGGGTTTGAGTATTTATGAACATGAGGCACCCTTGTTTGAAGAATTTGCAATGGCGCTGGGAGGTTGGGCAGGGAATTGTCCATTTTTTTGAGTATCTATTTTGACTCATGCACCCAGTTGCCTTTTTCTAATAGATACACTGGAGGTTGCCCATGGTCTATTATTTGAGGCTAGCGATGTTCACTTGCAACATATGCAGTGGGTATTATCCATAAATTCTGTTTAGATAACAGTCAAGAACTGAATGGGATGCACTTTAATCCTGGTTATGGTTTAATAGTTCTTATCCATGCAGCAGAGCCTGATTTTCAATTGTCTCAGCCTTGACAGTGGACACAGGAGCGTGTAGTAGTCAGTCAGTGTGCACCAGCTATCCCACATTCAAAGATGATCAGCATATTCCATCTTCATATCATCCACTCTTGTTTATCCCAGGAATTGTAGCTATTGCAATGGTTATCTGCATTAGAAAGAAAAACTGGGATTGATGTAAAATTAGCATTCCACTCACTCCTGCCAGTTTCCCAAGAAATAGATTAAAAGGACCTCCCCCACCTGTGGGCGGCACGGTGGCATAGTGGTTAGCACTGCTGCCTCACAGCACCAGAGATCCGGGTTCAGTTCCCGCCTCAGGCGACTGACTGTGTGGAGTTTGCACGTTCTCCCCGTGTCTGCGTGGGTTTCCTCCGGGTGCTCCGGTTTCCTCCCACAGTCCAAAGATGTGCAGGTTAGGTGAATTGGCCATGCTAAATTGCCCGTAGTGTTAGGTAAGGGGTAGATGTAGGAGTATGGGTGGGTTGCGCTTCGGCGGGTCGGTGTGGACTTGTTGGGCCGAAGAGCCTGTTTCCACACTGTAAGTAATCTAATCTAACCTACGATCTTGATTATTTAGTAATTTAATATTTCTTTTTGAATTTGAGATTCTGTTGCATTATTAAAGATATCCATTATGTTTGAGTTAATTTCAGACTTTCAATGTGGCTCTTAAGCACACTATTTCTTCCTTTTGAATACTATTTATTAAGAGAATATTTATGAGCTGTGCCATCTGCTTTAAACCCCAAGGCTTGTTAATTATCTTCACCACTTTTGACTTTCAGGTTAATGAAAGATGCAAAAAAGCTCGTGAGCAGATGCATGTACTTGAACATCCTACTGCAGACCAGATCGGAGGATATCTTGAACCAGTAAGGCTACTAGTTTCTAACTTGATATCAATATTGTTGGTCTTTTGACTATTCTCTCCATTAATATTGCAACATGGTGCTTTATAATGGGATTATTGTTCAACCTGTCATCCAACCTTATGATCTGACACTTTCACCATTTTGTTTATAATGTTGGCAATTAGTAATAGTCATAGAGATTTTACAGCATAGAAACAGCCTCTTCAGTCCAACCCGTCCATGCCAACCAGATATCCTAAATAAATCTAGTCCCATTTGCCAACATTTGGCCCATATCCCCCTAAACTTTTGCTATTCATATACCCATCCAGATGCCTTTTAAATGTTGTATTTGTACCAGCCTTTTCCACTTCCTATGGAAGCTCATTCCATACATGCATCACCTTTTGTTTGAAAATGTTGCCCTTTTGGTGCTTTTTAAATCTTGTCCCCTCTCTCCTTGTACCTTTTGCCCTCTAGTTTTGGGCTCTCTAATCCTTGGGGAATGACATTGTCTATTCACCCTCTTCATGTTCCTCATGATTTTATAAACCTCCATAAGGTCATCCTTCAGCCTCATGGAAAGTAGCCCCAGTCTATTCAGCCTTTCCCTATATAGCTCAAACCCTCCAATCCTAGCAACCTTTAGTGAGCACTTTCAAGTTTCAAACATCTCTCCCACAGCAGGGAGACCAGAATTGCACACAGTATTCCAATAGTGGCCAAACCAATGTTCTGTACAGCCACAAGATGACCTCCTAACTCCTATACTCCATACACTGATAAATGCAGAAATTCACAGGATTATTCCTTTGGTTTCAACTATATCTATTCATCTTATTATAGGCATGACCTCCAGTTTGCACCTATAGCTGTGTATGTTTGTCCCACTTGGTTTACTCAATTTTATGTTTCTGAAATCTTAAATGAGTTCACTAAGCAACCACCTGTGATGAAGGAGTGGCGCTTCGAAAGCTAGTGTGCTTCCAATTAAGCCTGTTGGACATAACCTGGTGTTGTGTGATTTTTAACTTTCTACACCCCAGTCCAACACTAGCATCTCCAAATCTTGAATAGTTGGGAGGCTGGTATCATGAAAATTTATTCTAGAGCAAGTGATGTCAATATGTGAAGAAAACCTGATCAGAAATGGCTGACTGTACATGTTTCAGCTTGGTTTCTGGCACACTTTCCTCTAGCTCTGTAGGTTGTCAAACTTAACCACTTGATTGTGAAGTCTGGGTTAACAGCCCCAATGTACTACTTAGCACATCTGCTATGTAATTGGAAAACCTCTTTTGAGTGTGACATTGACTTTGTCTAGGTTAAGTTAGAAATGATAAGTTGACAAAGGATGGTGCCAAATAAAATTAAGAGCATTTGTCATCATTCTTCAAAGTTAACCACCTTTGCTTATTCTCCTCTTCTCCCCACCCATTTTTCCCTGATTTTACTATTTATTATAAACGCTTTACATTTTTAGTGCTGTACCTCTGAATAGCAGAAAAGAGCTGATGAGAGTTATGCATTTATTTCCCTCCTTGAAGGTTCATCAACGTTGGTGGTTACAAGCTGCTGAATAACTGGCTGGCCTATTCCAAATCTACTAGCAATGTACCTTTGTTACAACAAATTCTGCTGGCATTACAGCTGCTGCCACTCACAGTGGACCATCTAAAACAAGTAAGCAAAGCTAAGCAAACAAAGCACTATGCAATGCAACCTTGAGGATAGGACTTGCCTTTTATGACTATGTTCATTATATGAAGAGGCAAGGAGTTATGATTTGTGTTCTGTGCAACTAAACAGGGATGAAAAGTATTCCAGTCTTTCATCAATAGGATAGGTGCTTTTCATTTGTACGAGGCAGTGAGAGTAGCCAACATAGAAGGTCATTAGTAGAATAATTAGAGAGCAGGTGAGAATTTCTGACACAAAGGGTCATGGAAGCAGATTGAATAATAACTTGTAAAATGAGACATCTGCAGAGCCAGGTTAAGGGCAGGGGAGGGAAGCCATTTAGTAGCCCTTTCAAAGTGCCAGGGCAAGGCCAGTAGATTAAATGGTAGCTTCTTTTATAATGAATAGCATTTGAACTTTGAGTTGAGAGGTGAAGTTTTATTTTAACTTGCATTCCAGATTTAGATTCAAGGCTAAAAGCTTCAATTTGGCTCTTTTTGACTGTATATAATTCTAGGTGTTAGAATTGGGCCTTTTTTCTTTGCCTGTGCCCTGTGTTATTTTCTGTTCTTAGAGCCACGGTTTAATATATATTCTTCCAATTTGCTAGTGTTTGTTAAATGGTAATTTCGTTTTGTTTTCAAATAAACTTTTCTCCTTTTTCTGCAACAATATTTTCCCATCTCTGGGGAGATTCAACCGTTTACCTATCCCCCTTGAGTGATTGATTTTGCATAACCTTGCAGACTTTTGGTAATAAAAATGGAAAGAACTGCAAATCTGGAAATCAGAAACAGAAATTGATGCAAAAATGGAAAAAGCTCAGCAGGTCTGGCAGCACCGGTGAAGAGAAATCATTTAATCTTTCAGCTCCAGTAGCCTTGCTCAGAACTGATAGTAGCTAGAACAAAGTAGTTTTTTATACCGAAGATAAAGGGAGGGGATAGAATCTACCAAAGAAAGAGAAGAACAGTTGGACAGGCAAAGGAGTGGATAACTATCAGCATAGGAGAATGAATAGTTATTAATGGGAACTATAAGTAGCTGACAGTAGGTTGTTTGTAATAGCAGACCATGTGATAACAAGATTTGGTGTGTACATTTGGAGGAAGGACATGGGAGAAGGTGCCTCAAACCCTAAAATTGTTGAACTCTACATAAAATCCAGGAGGCTACAGGGTCCCCAAGTGGAAAATGAGATGCTGTTCTTCCAGTTTGTGCTGTGCTTAGCTGAAGCCCTGCAGCAAACCTGAGATAGAGATGTTGGCCAAAGTAGCGTGTTGAAGTGGCAGGTAACTGGAAGCTCAGGGTCTTTTTTTTTCTGGACAGAACATAGGCTAGTTGAGCACTTCATAGAACACCTAAGCTGCTTTTTCCAAAGTAGAGGAGACCACATTGTTAGCAGCAAATACAGTAGACGGATTGAGTGAAGTACAGATAAAGTGCTGCTTCACTGGAAGGTCTGTTTGGGCCCTTGAGCACTGAGGAGGGAGGAAATAAACAGGCAGGTATTACTTTCTCCTGCAACCACAGAAGGTGGGGGTGGGGCATTGGGAGTGAAGAAGGATGGACCATGCTACCCAAAGGGAACGATCCTTGCAGAAGGCTGACGAGAGTGGGGGTGGGGGGCAGTGAGAGGGGAATGAAATGTATGTCTGGTAGTGGCATCCCACTAGAGGTGGTGAAAATAACACTAGTGATCCTCTGGATGTAGATTTGGTGGGATGGTAGGTAAGGACAAGGGGGACCCTATTGCTGTTGCAGGAGAGCTGAAGTGGTGAGAGATGGATCATATCCGGCTGAGGGCCCTGTCAACTGTGATGTTGGGGAATCCTTGGTTGAGAAAAAAGGTGGACATCTCCTATTCCAGCCCCCTTGTTGAAGTTGACATCATCAGAACACATATGACTGAGACAGAGAAACTGGGAGAATGGAATAGAAAGCAAGGTGTGAGGTTGCATGGTCAAGGTAGCTGTGAAAGTCGGTTGGTTTGTCATAGATAATGGTGGCCAGCCAATCCTCTGAAGTAGAAACAGATGTCGAGGAAGGGAGGAGTGAGATGGAACAGGCGAAGGTGAGAACCGGGTGGAAATTGGAAGTGAAGTTGATAAACTTTCTCAATTACGATGAGTGGGGAAAGTCGCACCTTTGATAACATTGATATTCTGGAGAAAGACTTGTGGCTGGGAGGGCTGGAATAGGACTGGAAGAAGGGTGGAACATTCCCCACAAAGAAACTGAGTCTAGGGAGGAGATGGGAGAAAGTATTTGAGAGCTAATGTTCAGCTTCTGCAATGTAGAAGTCAGTCCGTCAGACTTTTGATAGTGTTGGATGTCACAGTTACCCTTCATTTTGTGTGCCCCTTTATGCTTACATTGAGTGACAGTACTACTCGCAGATGTAGGCATCTCTTTGAGGGAGCTTGCTGAGTATGGTTGTTACAAATGGTGCATTTTTGCATAACACCTGTGGGTGGCAGGGGAGCCTCAGAATGCAAGTGTCTTACCTGAGCTTGTCTCTATTTCAGAATAACACAGCCAAGATAGTGAAACAGTTGAGCAAGAGCTTTGATGATGAAGGTCAGTTGTAATATATTCTGTCTGCACCAAGTTTAAAGGAGCTAAAGTTGCATTGCTTTAGACTTGTGATGTTTCCACCACCAGTTTGACTGGTCTCTGTTTAAACTGCACCTTGAGAGGAAGTAATACATACTTATTTCTGTTTTATGAATAGTTCCTTTCATTAGTGCGATGAAGTAAAATTTGTTCCTTGTTTGTTTTTTGGGTCAAAGCAGTTATAATTAATTCGCTGCTGATTTAAATAAGTTTCTTTCTTTTGTTTCACACTCACCTAAGCCACAGGCACTGACAGTTCTTTGGTGCCACTCACAAATGGTTATTTGCCTTTTGGGGCAATGAGTGTCAATTGCACGACAATCCAGGGCATCATAGGCAATCCTGATGATGCTTAGCTGCCCAAGATACATGCTTTTCCCAAATAAGTGGATAGTGAGTAGAAGTTAAGCCTTCAGTGTCCATTCTCCAGCTCAATTTAGTCATCCAACCATTATTTTTGTGGAGTTAACTATTAACTGATCATGCCATTAGGTCTCAATGGTGTTTGTTTTGAAAGCAGACCCTTTTTTTCATAATTCCGTATTTTATGTTTTAGAGCTTAGGAAGTTGGCACAAGTTTTGGTCAACCATTGGATGACTGTAATTCGTTCTCAGAGTGCAGGTCCTGGCGCACAAGGTAAGTTTGATTATTCATGTTGTTTGTCAGTTACTAGAAGTCTTATGTCTGATCAAAAATGCCTTCTGCTCTATTTTAACTGTAGTCAAATTGTTTTTATGGAGCTGCATCTCCAAACATAACTCATCCCAAACCTTGAAAGTCATTTCTGGTACGATTCTGCAGATCCCATATATCTTCCAATGTCTTCTGACCCATGTTTTACTGCAGGGCAAATGCAGCCAGTCTTGGCCTCAGCAGATGCCCATATCAATTGATAGTTGTTGAGTGACTATTCAGAGAGAGAGAGAGAGAGAGAGAACTGTATATTGCATCAGAATGCTTCTGCAGTCAAGGGGCATTGAAAATCACTGCAAAATGCAACTTTTGTCCAAGCTGCATAAGCCTAGCTCCATCCAGTTCAAGGAACAGGAACTGTGCTGGCGTATTTTCAAACTGGGTATTAATTCTACTGGATGCTAAACCTACATTTTGGGTGAAAGTATAGGAAATTTGAGTTGATACTTAGTATTATGAATTTTGTGTTGTTTTTAACAATAAAATCTTAGACCGATAAATGTAAGAGAATGTGTAAACTTAATGTTACCTATAAAGTCATTATCAACTAGTGAAATCTTTAGGTATCTGGCAGCCATTCTGGTGCCCATCTTCTGTGGGAGATGATTGGGTTTTTCCTTGTTGAATCTAGACTAATCAGTATAAATGGGTCATCAGAAAATTGTAGTGAAACTGTTACTTTTGACTGCGATGTAATCACTTCTTTAAATCACTGCGAGTGCTTCTGATTAAAGAAGAAAGATAATTTGGGCAGTGGAGCTGGTTTAGTCTAATATTTAAATCTGCCACCTCTTCTCAAGCATGTAAAGATCTTGCTAGGCTAACCTTTTTAGTGCTCTTCTTTTTTTAAATCCTGTAGATAAACAGCCAGAGAGGAAGAAGCGGAAAGATGAAAAGAAAGAGGAAAGCAAGATGCGAGCGCCAGTTTCTGAGCGAGTCCCAGATCCCAAATCAGACCTCAGAGTGGAGACGAAGGAAGAGGAATCATTGGAGAAGAAACGAGAGAAACCCAAGTCGCTACGGACAACCGCACCCAGTCACGCCAAGTTCAGATCAACAGGTGGGTATCACATGATAGTCATACACTTGTAATGCATTAATCTCTCTTAAAACAATCATTGTCCTAGCCTGACTGCTGCTTGACTTGTTTTTTTTTCCCACTCATGTTTTACGCCTGTTGTTGCTTGATTCTTCACACTCTAGTTCAGTTTTATGTCTGATGTTATCCGCAGATAAGTGTTGAGAATGCTTGATGCACGCTTTATTTTTGCACATTTGTTTCAGGACTCCATTTGACATAATTTATTGAAAGAGAATTTTGATTTAATATTTTGAATTTTAAGAAGAGGTCACCTATCTCTGCAAAAAAGCAAGTGTTATTCCCTAATGAAATGCAGATCCAGTCTTTTGTGATTCACCTTGCTTTTAAAGAGTTGCCAGTTGGTAACTCCTTACTTCCATTGTTGTTATTGTGACCATCGCCATCCTTGTAACTGTTTGCAGGCCTGGAAATGGAGGCTCCTGTTCTGCCAAAGAAGAGTTCTTCTGGCCCAGTAATTTCCGACAAGTACAACATTAAGCCAACACCTCTGAAGAGACCAAGGTAAGACCATTTTGTAATAGCACCATTTATTGTATGGCCAGATGCAACAGCGTGGTAAGATACAGCATACTCCTAGCAGCTAGACACTTCAGAGAGTTGCATGTACTTCCAAGCGAAATATGCAAAAATAAGTGACTGTTCTCATACCAGCATGAGAGCAAACTCCATGCAGATTATTTTGAAATATGTTTTGAGTTGGACTGGGTGGATCAGTGTAGCACTGTCAGAGATGTACAGCACGGAAACAGACCCTTCAATCCAACCCATCCATGCTGACCAGATATCCCAACTCAATCTGGTCCCACCTGCCAGCAGCAGGTCCATATCCCTCCAAACCCTTCCTATTCATATACCCATTCAAATCCGTGGGAGCTCCTGCCCAATGGGGACATGGGCCATGTATCGCTTAAAGCGCATCTTACGGTAGAGCTCAGCTATGGTTTTCCTTCCTTGCTGTCTCTGACTATTTAGCTTGTTTTTGGTCCGTGCTGACACCCTGCCGATGCAATGTTGGCTTAGAACTGTTCCCTCGCCCATTATGTCAAACTCTGCAAATGTGTTACTTTAGGTACATGTGCAGTTCCCATTTAAATTCTGTGACTTAATCTGTTCCTTCCAACCTCTCAAGCAGTAAATTCTAGATTCCAACCATGTGCATAAAAATGTGTTTCCATGTATAGCCAGTAGTTCATGTGCCAGTTATCTTGCATCCATGTCCTATGATTTTCAACCCTTCGGTTAGTGGGGGTGGTTTCTCTCCACGTACTGCCCAGACACCTTATGGTTTTGAACATGCTATAAAGTATTTTTTCAAACTTCTTTTTAAGATCACCATAACTCCCCTGTTTTTGTACTCTCTAACTCCAATTATACAGCCCAGGATTCAGTATGCTTCACTAACTGTTTTTTTCAACTTGCCTTTGACCAATACACAAATATCACCAGTTGTTCATATTCCTGTTGTGTATCCTTTATCTCCTATTGCCTCCTCTTTCTTCCTGTCAAATGTATTATGTCATACCTCTGCATTAAATTTCAACGTCATATGTCTGCTCAAAGACTGCATGATAACGCAGAATCACTGCTGGAGGGACCTGGGTTCGATTCTAGCATTGAGTGATTGTGCAAACTCCACACGCATTCCCCCTGTGCCTGTGTCAGATCCACCGGGTGCTCTGGTTTCCTCCCACAGTGCCAAAATGTGCAGGAAAGGTGGATTGACTGTGATAAATCGCCCCAGTGTCCAGGGAAGTATAGGCTAGGTAGGGTATTGATGGTAAATGTGGGGTTAGGGGTAGGGTGGGCTTATTGGAGTGGTCTAGGTGGAATGTTGGTGCAGACTCGATGGGCCAGATGGCCTCTTACCACATTGTAGGGATTCCGCCAGCCTGCCTGCACTGCCTTCAGGTCTCACTAGCCTCCTCAAAGTCCACAATGCTTGCTGTTCTTGTGTCACTTATAGAGCCATCTTTGTATCCATTCTGCCAATTAGACGTTTTAGTAGTAAACCCAAATTCGCTTCACGACTGATGATCCTGTTTTTTGTCGATTCCTAGCCCATCTCTAACAAGTAGCTCTGCACCACACATGGAGAAGAAATACAAACCGCTCAACGTGACACCCAACACTACGAAGGAAATTAAAGTTAAAATTATTCCTCCCCAGCGTAAGTAAGAGTATTTTGAAAATTGGAAGTCTCAGTTTTCAATTTGCTTCTCACCTGAAAAAGTGAGTGGTTTGTTGAGGATGCAGTTCCACGAGCACCAAACACATGCTGGTGCTTAACTCTGTATCACGTCATTGTTTGAAGCTCCAGGTGACAATTCCTAGTTCCCTGTGACCCTGTCCTCCCATAGCACTTTCATGTGCTGGCAATATCTTGAGAATGGATGCTTTGTTTAACTGTGCTCACTTGTGTCTGTTCTCCCCTCCAGCCACATGAGGGGGACTGATGCTCTAGAGGTCCCAGTAAAACAAAAAAGCACAACAAATTACATTTGTGTAGAACTGTCCTGAGAGAGTTGGGCTCTGGGTTATCTTGTTGAAAGAATTTTGGATTCTGAGTGTTTCTATTGGCGCTTAAGCTCTAACTTGACACTTTGCTCATATTTCTGTAGCCATTGAGAGTACTGATTTTCTAGAGGCGCTCAACTCCGCCCCCATGCATGGACTAAAAATCAAGAAGAAGAAGAAGATCACTTCCCCAACTAGTGTCAAGGTACTAAGGTGCAAGCTTTCCTTTCATTCGTTCGAACACTGAACAAGTTAAGGGTTGAGACTATCGTAACGTTGCACAGTTTATTGGTAGAAAACTGTTGGTCGTGCTTACAGAAACACGTTTGTGCAGGGAAAAGTTTATAAACAAAATTCTATATCTTTTTTTGAGAAGCATGATTTTGAAGCCCATTACTAAGATCCACTTTTAATTTGACACTTGAGTTTGGTATGCTTTGAAATGACCTGCCAAATGGAAGAAATGTCAGTGATAATACGCTTCAACATTTGGCAGTAAGAAGTAGTGCTTTTCCTTGTAGCATGTTCTGGTAATAAATTCTGCATTTCTTGGAATGGATGTATTAATGTTGGCGATTAGGTTTGGGTTTCTGAAATAATTATTCAAGTCATTGCCCATTAAGGAGATCTGACTGAAGCACAAAGTTGCACAGTTATATGCAGTGGCTTATTCACAAGTGGCGGTTTAGACCATCAGGGCTCACAGATGAAGCTATGAAGCGAAGTCAAGCAATATTGTTACTCAGCTGATGAGATTATGGGAGGACATAGTATAAAAGGGTATTGAGAGGCATTTGGATATGATCTCCTGAGAGTAGGAGAAAGTGAGGAGACCAGAGTTGAAAAATGTGATGCTGGAAAAACACAGCAGGCCTGGCAGCATCCGAGGAGCAGGAGAATCGTCGTTTCAGGCATAAGTAGGTCTGGTTATCATATAAGTATGAGCTTGTTGAACCAGCGGTCTCTTCTGATTTTTAAAAATCCAAAGTCAGTTGTTTTGTTAGCATTTTAAATATCCAGTGGGTGCTCCAAAATTGGGTTCGTGAAAAGATGATTAAGTCCCAAATGGGGATTGTGTAATAATATGGATATAAACACCCTTATCTGCAAATCTGTTTGCAAGCTGCTGTCCAGTCAGAGAACTTTGTAGTTGTTGTGAATATTATTACTTTACTTTCTAAAATTATCTTTAACCCTTTGGTTTTACTTTTTATCATTTCTCTCTTCCGTTCAGTCCAATCCTTTTGATCAAAAGTCGAGTCCTGAACAGATCAGCACCAAGCCTGCTTCTCCAGAAGTTGCTATCGCTGAACCCATGGAAGTGGAGAGACCTAGTACACCTGTGCCACTGGAGGAAGTGTCTGAACCTGTGGAGATGAGTAAGTCTCGTTGTAATGGTTGCACAGTGTTTTAGCCACATGAAAGTTGATGATCCAGTTAGTAAACAACACATCAATTATGAACTTTACCTTCTGTAAGTCACTAAGACTGGGCACCTCCTGGCATTTTGTGTTTTGTCCTTATTGCTATCCAGTGATGACAGAAGTAGACAGATCCCATTTCGTTGTGTCCATTACCATACCCCCAAGATGACATTTTCACTGAGCTGTAGTATGGAATGTACAGCACAGAAACAAACTTCTTCAATCCAAATTATTTTGGTCTTTGTGCTTCAACTGAGCCTTTGTAACCTTATCTGCATATCCTCGCTTTCTTTCTCTCACATACTGACCTAATTTCCCTTTTAAAGCTGTTTAGACAAACTACCTCAACTAAGTAGTGTCAGCAGCTTCCACTCTGTGGGTGAAAAGTTTCTCTTAGGTCCTGTATTGGGTTAATTAGAGACTATCTTGTATTGATTCCAAATTTTAAATTTCTGGGTCTGGTGTTAAATGCGAGTTATGACTCTTATTGTTTCTATTGTATTAGCATTTGAGTTAGAAACAGTAGAACCTCAGGCTATCTGATCGCATTTCTTTCTTCTGAGATTCTCACTCCACTTGTTCTCATGGGAGTTAATCTGGGAGCAGAACACCAAGCTTCCTGTGACAGTACTAGCCTGAAAATGTTCAATTTTGTTTGACATCTGAAGCAAAGCAGACTCTGGCCTGATTAGACCATTCTTCTGTAACACGTGTTTCATCAGTGAAATTGGTGAATTAGGGAACAACCTTTTTAAAAACGCAGACTCTCATTGGCTGTTAAGCAATTCCATCCCTTGCACTAGGTGTTGCAGTGTGCTGAGGACTGGATTCACATCATGTAGTAAATCAGTTTGCATGCTTTGTGGTGAAGTGCTTCGTGAAAGGTACAGTGCTGTACTCAGTTACGTTCAACCCTGTTTCTTGCAAATCTCGCTGTGTTTTCCATGAACATGGAAAGGCAAGTTTGCACGAATGTGACAATAACCATCCCAGGTGAAAACATGGGTGGTGACCATAAAAGAGAGGCTATAACACTTGAACAGAAGGTAGATGTAATAAAGCATTTTGAACATAATGAAAGAACATGAGCCTATGCTACACATCATCAGAGACGATGTGGAAAGAAGTAAAGCAAGCTGCATTGCTGGAATAAGTCTTAAGTGCTAGCAAGTCTGTGAGGTCACGAACAAAGGAACTTGAGGTGGAGCAGCTTCTAAGTGTGTGAATAGAAAATCAGTCCAAAAGGTTGTCTGGGGCCACTTTCTCACCATAAAGTGGAAAGCATTATCAATTTGAGGATCTAAGGAAAAAAGCTTAATATCCTGCAGATGTGCCTGCCTTCAGGGCTAGTAGTGGCTAGTTTGCTGGATTGAAGAACCACTATGCTTTTTATAACATGAAGTTATGTGGCGAAGTTGCCAGTGCAGACTGGGAACGTGTCCTATCGTTTTCTCCCGTGCTGAAAAGAAATGATTGAGGAAGAAGGCTATACCTGAGATTGAATTTTCATTTTGGATGGAACCGGTTTATACTGGAAGTGAATGCCATCCATTTCTAAGAATGAAGTATATGCTGCAGGTTTTAAGGCTGCAAAGGATCCTATGACTGTTTTGTTGGAATCCAGTGCTAGTGGAGACTTAAAGCTTAAGCCTGTGGTGGTGTACCATTCTGCCAACCCGCAAGGCTTGACAAGGTACCTTAAATCCACTGCAGGTGTTTATTGCCAGTCAAGCAAAAGAGTTAGGATGACGGAGGCAATTTTTTTCTGACCTTACTTGTTGATGTTTTCAAGGATGTTTTTAGAAATTATTGTAGGAGGAACAATTTAGATTTCGAGACATCATTGTGGAAGCCTGGGGTGATGTCAGTGAGGACTGCTTGCATGCAGTTTGGTGGAAGCTTCTACCAGATTTTCTTCATGATTTTAAAGGCGTTTGAACCATCAGTGGAGCTTCCAGCAAGCAAAGAACATTGTCGCTCTTGCAAAGCAAGTTGGATTTGAAGAAGTGGAGCCTGAGGATATTGAGGAGTTGCTTGAGTTCCATCGTGAAGACGTCCCCACAGCTGATCAACAACCAATTGTTGCTGCAGGGGAAATTGAAGATGAAGACAATGAAGTCCAGGATGTAGCACAAGGACAGCTTTTCTCTACCCTTTTGTCTTCTATCCTGAGGAAAGTTGAGAAGTAGTTGCATCTCTAAGAAGGCAATGACCATAATGCAGAACTAAGCAGGATAGCAGTTCATGAAAGAAGAAAGATGGCAAAGCAGCAAAAGCTAGATGCCTTCTTTAAGCCAACCCCAAGAAACAGTTTGAGGTCAATGAACCACAGCCAACCACACCATGATGCTGATGTTGAACCTCAGCCCCTGTTTTAATACAGTACTGTAACTCAACAAACTCAAACCCCTTCAAGTTCTCTTCCAGTTTTTCAAGGTTATAGTGTTAAATTTTTATTGTATTATTTCATTGAAATAGTCGATTTTTAACATTTACTTAGAATGCGTTATTGTTTGTTTTAGACTAACTACTTTTGTTTCAGTTTTTACTGATATATTTACTGATTCTTGGTGGTCTGCCCCAACCTTATTTTTCCCATCAGCCGTGTTATGACTGTTGCGCGACTTTGTATAACATGAGGTCTCGCAAGAATGCAACTACCGCTTTATAGAAGAACAGTTGTACTTGGATGGAAGTTTGCCTGGAATACTAAATGCAGTTGCTGAGGGTCTTGTGACACAGTTGTCCCTACCTTTTTGAGCCTAGAGGTCTGTGTTCTTGTCTCTCACATGGAGTGGGGATGGTGTGGTGGTAATAGTGCTTTTTTTCTGCTCTGTTCCCAAGATCCGTTTTTTCATTTGCCTCCTTTTGCCTGTACTGAAGAATTCAAACTGTTGTGTTTGAGTGTCATTGATGTTGATTATGTTTCTCCTAACTTGTAGCTGTTGAAGAGGATACGACAGTGGCTGCAGCTGCACCAGTAGCTGAACCTTCTCCACCAGAAGCAGTGCCAGAAGCGGCCAAGCTGACAAGAAAGGGAAAGAAAAGGAAGACTGTGTCATGGCGTGAAGAGTCCAAGCTACGAGAGTATTTCTACTTTGAACTAGATGAAACAGAGAGGGGTAAGATATGTGCTTGATTAAGGGAGTAAGGGCTCCTCTCCTTTAAATACTGACTGCTTTTAACCTGACAAGCCAAGACTGAGTATGTTCTTGCTGCATAACTGGTGTAAGCATGGACATGATTGGGTGTTATGTGAAGTTTTCCTTAAGTTAATACAACAATCAGAGGCGTGTTCAGTTGTTTGAGCTACTCAGAAGCTTGCTTTTCCACTACTTGCGGACTAAGGATCTACATTGACACATTTAAGCAACTTATACTGCTATTTGATAGTGACTATTGTCACCTAGAATCTTTGCTTTAAAATCTAAGACTTTTCCAGGCAATGAATCACTTTGGAAATGTGCTTGGTTGACTGGTATCAATCTTGAGCTTGACTCATTTTGTCAGTTTCCCTTATCTAATTTGGTTTGAAAGGGTTCCAGTTTCTTCTCTGCTTTCTTTTATTTTTGAGGTTAAAGTTGTTGATCTGTGTTCAGTCAAATTGAATTAAGTACTTTTCTTCCATGCTGTTGGTCGCATTATTTTGGGTTTTTTTTTTTGGCTGATTTAGTGAATTGATTTCCTTTCAGTTAATGTGAACAAGATTAAAGACTTTGGTGAAGCTGCCAAGCGAGAAATGATGATGGATCGGCAGGCATTTGAGACTGCTCGCAGGTTGAGCCATGATACAATGGAGGAGAAGATTCCGTGGACGTGCCCAGTTTTAATCGATTTGGGTCCCCAGCTCGCAGAAAGGGGCAGTAACAGTCAAGAGAAGTACATTCAGGAGGAGCGGGAGAAAGGAATTCTGCAGGAAATCTTCCTCTCCAAGGACTGGTATGTTCTTGCTGCAAATTTGGTTTTCTTCTTCCTCTTTCTTGATGGGTGGACAGTGAAGCTTAGAATGGTTTTGTATATTGGATTTCGTGGAGAAGTAGACAAATCAAAATTACTTGATAACAGTGATTGATGATAGTTACATCTGGATCAAAAGTTCTGTAGTATAAAAGTAAAACTCTTTGTCAACGCGCTAGGAATCCAGCCTTGAATAGGTTATGCACTTCTCAGCAGTTAGTCCTCTGGTGGCCAGATAGCTTTTTTGACCTACCTTTCAGAAATGTGAAGGACCTTGGGTATGAAGTATGTTATGAAATACTATGAAGTAGCATGGGGGTCCAATTCTTCATAAATGGGATGAGTGGGATGGTTGTATACACAAGAACGTGGGAATTGATGAGACTGGAAAGAAAGCAAAGAACCAATGTTCATGAATCCAGCTGAATAAGAGGATATTTAGAGCTTTAATACTGTTTAGTATGAAAAGTGTAAACTTTGCACTAAAAGCTGTGCCGACAGTCTTCGGGTTTATGCACCTTGATTGCCACCCCCCAGTGTTGCATAATGGCCAGTTGTGCCTCTGCACTCTTTGAAGCTGATTTCCAATTAATCCCTTTCCCACACTTCTTTCCTAACTCCCATGCAAATTTTTACTGTATCTGATTCCTTTTGGCAAGTTAATGATTCTATATCTATTGCCCTTGCAAGCAGTGCATTTGCGTTAAATTCCCTTCCTGTAAAAACTGTTTGTAAGGCTTTTATTTGCTATTTTAGTTTCCTGTGCTACCTTGTTACTTGTTGGAAATGTACCTTATCATTTCTCATGTCAAAAAGATGCTTTTAAACATCACTATTGAATTTCCCCTGCTGCTACTTTTAAATGTTTCGTTAATACTGGAGTCACTCATCCTATGCTAATACGTTTTCTCTGTCCATGGAAATAATACTGTACATTGTATCTGATAAGGTACGTAGTGACAGTGAATAACTGTTTAAAGTATAGTGTGTAAATGTAGATGTCGTCATGTTTATCCAAAGTAGGTATTTGAAGCCTAAATATAGTCCTGCATGCACTTAACCTCATTAAGTATTTAGCTTGTCAACTTATGCAGAACTACTAATGAAAGTTCATGCTGGGGTCAGTCAGACATACCTAACAATGATGTTTTTTTAAATAAACCAGTTTCAAAAAAATGTATATTTATTTATTCACCTTATTGTGCCTATGCTTTTCATTAATGACAATCTAATTGCATTTAAATTCTCAGTGTTCCAGAGAGTCCTCATGAGCCTGATGCTGAGTCTTATGAAACTATTCCGCCCAAGATCATTCCATTGGATGATGTAAGTCTCCTCAATCAGTTAAAATAACTTGCAATAATTGCTGAGGAAAGTTGCTGCTTTTAGAACATAGAACATAGAAGAATACAGCGCAGTACAGGCCCTTTGGCCCTCAATGTTGCGCCGATCCTACACTAGCCCACTATCCTCCATATGCCTATCCAATGCCCGCTTAAATGCCCATAAAGAGGGAGAGTCCACCACTGCTACTGGCAGGGCATTCCATAAACTTACGACTCGCTGAGTAACGAACCTACCCCTAACATCTGTCCTATACCTACCACCCCTTAATTTAAAGCTATGCCCCCTTGTAATAGCTGACTCCATACATGGAAAAAGATTCTCACGGTCAACCCTATCTAAACCGCTAATCATCTTGTACACCTCTATCAAGTCACCCCTAAACCTTCTTTTCTCCAATGAAAACAACCCCAAGTGCCTCAGCCTTTCCACATACGATCTTCCTACCATACCAGGCAACATCCTGGTAAACCTCCTCTGCACCCGTTCCAGTGCCTCCACATCCTTCCTATAGTATGGTGACCCAAAACTGCACACGATACTCCCAGATGCGGCCGCACCAGAGTCTTATACAACTGCAATTTGACCTCAGGGCTCCGGAACTCAATTCCTCTACCGATAAAAGCCAGGACACCATATGCCGCCTTCACCGCACTATTTACCTGGGTGGCAACTCAAAGATCTGTGTACATGGACACCAAGATCCCTCTGCTCATCCACACTACCAAGTATCTGACCATCAGCCCAGTACCCCATCTTCTTGTTACTCTTACCAAAGTGAATCACTTCACACTTAGCTACATTGAACTCCATTTGCCACCTTTCTGCCCAGCTCTGCAGCTTATCTATATCAGCTGTAACCTGCCACATCCTTCCTCACTGTCAACAACTCCTCCGACTTTTGTATCATCTGCAAACTTGCTCACCCAACCTTCTAACCCCTCCTCCAGGTTATTTATAAACATGACAAACAGCAATGGTCCCAAAACAGATCCTTGCAGAACACCGCTACTAACGGCACTCCAAGATGAACCTTTACCATCAACTACTACCCTCTGTTGTCTTCCAGCCAGCCAATTCCTAATCCAAACCTCCAACTCACACTCAATGCCATACCTCTGTATTTTTTGCAGTAGCCTACCATGGGGAACCTTATCAAACGCCTTACTAAAATCCATATACACCACATCTACCGCTTTACCCTCGTCCACCTCCTTAGTCACCTTCTCAAAGAATTCAATAAGGTTTGTGAGGCACGACCTGCCCTTCACAAAACCATGCTGACTATCCTTGATCACATTATTCTTATCCAGATGTTCATAAATCCTATCCCTTACAATTCTCTTTAAGACTTTGCCCACAACAGAAGTGAGACTCACCGGCCTATAGTTACTAGGGTTATCCCTACTCCCCTTCTTGAACAAGGGAACCACATTTGCTAGCCTCCAGTCTTCTGGCACTATTCCTGTAGACAACGAGGACATAAAAATCAAGGCCAATGACTCTGCAATCTCCTCCCTTGCTTCCCAGAGAATCCTAGGATAAATGCCATCAGGTCCAGGGGACTTATCTATTTTCATCCTTTCCAGAATTTCCAACACCTCTTCCCTACATACCTCAAAGCCATCCATTCTACTTGTCAACCTGATGAAGGAGCAGCGCTCCAAAAGCTAGTACTTCCAAATAAGCCTGTTGGACTATAACCTGGTGTTGTGTGATTTTTAATCCAGTATATCTTTGCCTCTTCTGCATGTTTTTACTGTGATAACTGAGGAAATAGTCTTCAGTGAACCAAGTTCTGTTGTGGTCTGCTGAGCTAGGCCATTCTCAAGACCTCTCTAAAGATTTGTGCCAAGTATGCTGAAAGTGAAGGAAGTTTGAGATATGAGGTTATATTCACCTATACACTCTTTACACCTTAACTAATTCTTGATCATTATGGTATGTGACCGCCAATCAGCCCTCTGAGTCCATGCACAGAATCCAATCGGTTCGATTCTATTCTGTAACACTGCAAGTTTTATTGTCCTCATACCTATCGAATTTCCTTTTTTGAGATTGTTAATTGTCTCTGCTTGCTGCCCTCTCAGGCAGCTAATTAATTTGCCATTTGCTGTAACTTTGTACCCTCCTCTCCCGAAAAGCCCTGGGCCCTCATCCAAGTTTTAAAATTTGTCACTCCTGTTCTTATGATGTGCTAAGACTCCATTTTCTCTTCCCTCAAGTGGGAGTGCAAGGTAAAGGTGCTCGCGTGCAGGCAATGACAGACAGACATTTATAAGAGAGCGTAGGAAGAATTTTGTCAGGATTGTTTTTGTGTTGAGTTGTTGTGATTTAATACCTGTTGAAAGCCTGTCCCTTCACTGTGATGTTTGTTTTCTCCCTAGGAGAATGGCATAGAGGACACCACGTATGAGGAACCAATGAAAACAGTTGCGGCTTCTCAGTCTCCTGATGGTTCAGGAAGCTCCAAGCTGCCTCCAGTGCTGGCCAACTTGATGGGCAGTATGGGCATAGTGAAGAACCAGCAATCTGGGTCAAATTCCAACACCAGCATCAACGTCCAGGAGTTGCTCACCTCCCTTATGGTAGGTAGCGCAGCTGGTTAAATTTATTTTACCTGGGTTATATTTTGCAACATTTGACTTGGATCATCTGACATTTGATGCTTCACGTAGCACTCAATGTACAGTTCAGATCAAGTAGCTTTGCTTTTTTGGTAGCATTCTCACTTGTCAATGCCAGGATGTTGATTCTCCAGCACAGTACAATGGTTGTGCTACATTGCAGGTGATATAGAAGTTTCAAATTGTTGGATTCCATGATATTACTTAGCAATTAGTTGATTGGGCCGAGATCCAAGTTACACATTTCAGTTATTTGAATGCTTGTTCATGCAGTCTGGATCTTGATGTTGAGGCATAGGAATTGTAAAATAACTAATTTTATAAAGGAGATCTTGTGACCTAAGGTGCTGTGAAATATATGGTCGTCTGAAGTAAAGGGTACTTGTTGGAGCTATAGATTAATCTGTGTTCTCTATTATTACAGAGCAATCAAAAACCCATTGAAGAGTTAGTAAAACAGCCAGAGTTCTCTGATAAAATCAAACAGCTGCTTGGACCACTGCAGAATCAAGCCCCACAAGGTATCCCATCTATAAATACCACCCCCTGTCTGTGGCAGTGAACTATACATAACTTTTAATCTGCAGATTGCCTCACTGTGATAGGAATGGAATCCTGCTAAGTTTGGTAATGCCTTATTCTGCTGACTCAGTAGGTAAAAATGAGGGAAACCATCTGAATCACTGGTCTTTGCTGATTAAATAACCTCAGTAGGGATGTGAAAATTGCTGGTTCAGATTTTGAGAGAAGAGCTTTGCCTGCATTTATGATAATTGTGCTGATTGTATTGTTGAGGACAAAACTGGGTGTGCATGTGTGAATGTCTTGCATGGTTTAATATCTAGCTGTCACTCTCTCCGCCACTGCTTATAATGGATAAATGTCCTATGGACGAGACAGTGGCTGTTTTTGAATCAAATACCTAGGCCTTCTGCAAGACTGGAAAGAATGCATTGGATTAAGAGTAATCACTGCTGCACTCTGAGAAGATCGTCTCTTTTCCATTGTCCCTGTGATCGATCCAGTATAATTTTTTTTCCAAAGGCATGTGACTTTGCCATTCACTCTAAGTTTCCCATGCTCAGTGGCTCATGGGATGTTTTATCCTCTGGTCAGCTGTAAGCATAGGCAAAACTTCATGCTTAATCAGTACACAGGCCATTGAGTAAATAACTTTCAGGGACTCCGCATCTGGCTGCTCAGTGTGTGAATTTTGCTCTTATCACTGTGTGGAAGGAGATCATTCAGTCCCTGAAACCTGTTAACTTTAGCACAAATTTGACTAACTCTCAGAACGTATTCCTACAACTGCTCTCTCTCTTCTCACAACTTTAACCTTAAACTGGGCAATTGTTAAAGCAACAAGAGCAGAAATCGCTGGAGAAACTCAGCAGATCAGCCACCATCTGTGCAAAGAAATCAGTTAACATTTAGAGTTTGGCGACTCTTCATCAAAACTTACTACTTTCTCACCACCAGTGCTGTCGAACCTGCTGAGTTTCTCCAGCAATTTCTGTTTTTGTTTCATATCTGCAGCATCCTCAGTTCTTTGTTTTAGTTCAGTTATTAGTGTAAGTTTAGCTTCACTTTCTTATACTTTGTACAAAATGTTTCAGCTCAGAAACTGGCCATTCAGCCTATATGCCTATTGGGTAGAATCTAATTTACAGCTCTGAAACAGACCACTCAGCCTAACACTGCCCGTGAACTTTTTTGCCAACCTCCTCTCAAAAAACCATGTGTCGTGGCGTCAGAGATATACAGCATGGAAACAGGTCCAAATTGCCCATACCGACCAGACATCCCAACCCAATCTAGTCCCACCTGGCAGCACCCGGCCCATATCCCTCCAAACCCTTCCTATTCATATACCCATACAAATGCCTTTAAATGTTGCAGTTGTATCAGCTTCCATCACTTCCTCTGGCAGCTCATTCCATACACACACCACCCTCTGCGTGAAAAAGTTGCCCCTTAGGTGTCTCTCTTTTTGTCTTATATCTTTCCCCTCTCACCCTAAACCTATACCCTCTAGTTCTGGACTTCCCTCCCCCCCCACCACCTCTCCCCGGGAAAATACTTTGTCGATTTATCCTATCCATGCCCCTCATGATCTTATAAACCTCTATAAGGTCACCCCTCAGCCTCCGACACTCCAGGGCTAACAGCCCCAGCCTTTTCAACCCCTTCCTGTAGCTCAAATCCTCCAACCCTGGCAACATCCTTGTAAATCTTTTCTGAACCCTTTCAAGTTTCACAACATCCTTCTAATAGGAAGGAGACTAGAATTGCATGCAATATTCCAAAAGTGGTCTAACCAACGTCCTGTACAGCCGCAACATGACCTCCCAACTCCTGTACTCAATGCTCTGACGAATAAAGGAAAGCATACCAAACATTGCCTTCACTATCCTACCTACTTGCAACTCCACTTTCACAGTCCTTCTATTCCTTTCTGTCACGGGATTATCTAAAGTTTAACACTACAGAGATTGTTGGAATGATGACTGTCCTATTTTGTGAACCTTTCTGTCCTGCATAATATTGATAGTTTTGAGGCAGTGTTTGCTTGACTTTGAACTGCCAGTTGATGTTTGTGAACACGTATTGAATATACCTCACACTTTCTTGATTCTGTCTCCTTGCAGGTCAGAGAATGGCTGCCCCACCGCCAGCAGTAAATGGCTATCCTCCAAATCAGAATAACGTGCCTCATTTCCATCCTAGTGGCCCTGCAGCACCAGGAGGACCTTTCCCAGGTATAGTTAAGGCTCTGTTCCTGCATTCAATACCAGAGGTGCTTTACTTTTCTTTAAAAGTACATAAACCATGCAGGCACTCTTACCCCTTGCTCTGGTCCTGTGGTAAGCTTAAACATACTGGAGTGCTGTGGCGGGTGCAATGAAGGAGAGTTTGGGTTTAAGGATGGAGAAGGACCTGATCTCTCCTCCTCTTGGCCTGCTCAGCGTGTTCCCTGTAGCTGTGCACAAGAAAATAACTTGTTACCATGCTCACTTTCCACACAAGAAAGAATATCTTGTTAGGTTGGGGATCTGAAAATCCCCTGAGCCTGTCGGATTGGTGGAAGATTGTTATGGAGCACAATCCTTTAGGATTTTCTCACAAGCATGGTACACCACAAGACTGAGAATTTCTTATAAGACGTGGCGGCCCTTTTTTGGAATACCTGGACACAGATTTGTTTGCCACACTAATAAATGCTTTTATGTAGCTGTAACAATTGTTCTTTATGGGTCCAGTATCCAGAGAGATGGAACTGCAAATGTACGAATATATGTAAAACTAATGCTCTCAATATTTGAGAGTGAGTATTTTGTTTGGCTGAGCTGAGTTATTATTTGTTAGTTGTTGGTTATTATTTATTAGGTAGTTAGTTGGAGTTTTTTATATTTTTCTATACATTTACATAAGGACGGTTTGGGTGTTGGTGCTCTTTCTTTGTGTCGTTTTGAATTGTATTGTAATATTTGTAATAAAATTTATACTTTTCAATAAAAATATATTTTAATAAGCACAGAAAGTGAACGCTGTTTGAAGATTTGACATTTTAAAAAAATGTTTGTTTCTATTCAGCTCCCCATGGCCCTGGTGGCCCGAGGATGATGGGCCCACCTCACCACCAAAGGGATGGCTACTGGGACCAGCCAAATGACAACATGAGGGGCAACCCACATGGCATGCGTGGAGGTCCCTATCAGCGAGGTCGGGGACGTAACGGTGACCAGAACTTCCGAGGTCGCAGTGGACGGGGCCACCCTCATGGAGGAGGAAGGGGAGGACATGGCAACCACGGGGGAGGAATGGGTGGCAACCATGGTGGAGGTATGTGGGCAACTGACAGCCTGGCATTAATCTCTGGCGATGTTTGGTTGCATTTGGGAAGCTTCGAGAAGATGGTGTCAGTGGTGGAGTCATTTATAGATCCCCTCATGGCTGTTGGTGATTGTGGTCATTAATTCTGGAACTGCGCTATGAAAAGATTTTTTTTGAAAAGCTCACCTTCGAACTCTGTGCTTTTGTCTCTTTCTTCCACTGCGCATCCCCACTTACAGATTTAAAGTAATGCAAAACAATCACTAAACATTCAAGCTGCAGCCCAACGAAAGGTTGGGTGAACTTGCAGCATGGGTTGGTACCTGGGATTTTAATGTTGTGGCCATTTCAGAGACATGGCTAGAGTAGGGGCAGGAATGGTTGTTGCAGGTTCTGGGATTTAGATGTTTCAGCAAAATCCGAGATGATGATGGTGGTGGTGGTGGTGGGGGTGGGTGGAATGCACAGTGTGACATTGTTAATCAAGGGTAGTATGATAGTAGCTGAGAGAATGTTTGAGGACTTATCCGCTGAGGTTAGAAACAGGAAAGGATAACAAAGATGATTCTTGATAGGAGCGAGAGTAACAGGGTAGTTGTTATGGGGTCTTTACCTTGCCCAATATTGACTGGGAATACTATTGTTCAAGTAGTTTAGATGGGTCAGTTTTTGCTCAATGTGTTCAGGACGGTTTTCTGACACAGTATGTAGACAGGCCAACAAGGGGTGATGCCATATTGAAATTGGTACTGGGGAATGTACCTGGCCAGGTGTTAGAATTGGAGGTAGGTGAGCAATTTGGTGTCAGTGACCATAATTTGGTTCTGTTTACAATAGCAATGGACAGGGATAGGTATATACCACAGGGAAAGAGGATAACTGGGGGAAAGGCAATTATGATGCGATTAGGCAAGATTTTAGGATGCGTAGGACGGGGAAGGAAACTGCAGGAGATGGACACACTTGAAACGTGGAGCTTATTCAAAGAACAGCTACTGTGGGTCCTTGATAAGTATGGAGAAAGTGAGGACTGCAGCTGCTGGAGACCAGAGTTGAAAAATGTGGTGCTGGAAAAACACAGCAGGCCAGGCAGCATCCGAGAAGCAGGAGAATTGATGTTTCGGGCATAAGCCCTTCTTCAAGAATGAGGCTGGTGTGCCAAGCTGGCTGAGATAACAGGTAGGGGGGAGGGGCGCTGGGAATACGATAGCTGGAAGGAGGTGATAGGCCAGGAAGGTCAGGAAGAAGATTGCAGGTCAAGAGAGCGGACTGAGATAAGGTGGGGGGGGGGGGGAGGGGGGGAGGGGAAAATGAGGAAGCTGGAGAAATCAACATTCATCCTAGGGTTCCTAGGCAGAAGATGAGGCGCTCTTCCTCCAGGCGTCATGTTGCCATGGTTTGGCGATGGAGGAGGCCAAGGACCTGCATGTCCTTGGCGGAGTGGGAGGGTGAGTTAACGTGTTCAGCAACGGGGCAGTTGGGTTGGTTGGTGCGAGTGTCCCAGAGATATTCCCTGAAATGTTCCGCAAGTAGGCGGCCTGCCTCCCCAATGTAGAGGAGACCACATCGAGTGCAGCGGATACAGTAAATGATGTGTGTGGAGGTGCAGGTGAATTTGCGACAGATATGGAAGGATCCATTGGGACCTTGGGGGGAGGTGTGGGCGCAAGGTTGCACTTCTTGCGGTTGCAGGGGAAGGTGCCGGAAGTGGAGGTTGGGTTGGTGGGGAATGTGGACCTGACGAGGGAGTTACGGAGGGAGTGGTCTCTGCGGAACGTTGATGGGGTGGGGAGGGAAATATATCCCTGATGGTGGGGTCTGTTTGGAGGTGGCAGAAATGACGGAGGATAATACAAATATATCCGGAGGTTGGTGGGGTGGTGGGTGAGGACCAGTGGGGTTCTGTCCTGATGGCGATTGGAGGGGTGGGGTTCAAGGGCGGAGGTGCGGGAAGTGGAGGAGATGCGGTGGAGAGCATCGTCAACCACGTCTGAAGGGAAATTGCAGCCTTTGAAGACGGAGACCATTTGGGTTGTTCGGTAATGGAATTGGTCCTCCTGGGGGCAGATGCAGCAGAGGCGAAGGAATTGGGAATATGGGATGGCGTTTTTACAGGGGGCAGGGTGGGAGGGCTGTGGAAGTTGCCTCGGTCACTTTAACTCCCCCTCCCACTCCGCCAATGACATGCAGGTCTTTGGCCTCCTCCATCGCCAGACCCTGACCACACGACGCCTGGAGGAAGAGCGCCTTATCTTCTGCCTAGGAACCCTCCAACCACACAGGATGAATGTAGATTTCTCCAGCTTCCTCATTTCCCCTCCACCTCTCTTTCCCCCCCCCCCACCTTATCTCAGTCCCAACCCTCGGACTCAGCACCGCCCTCTTGACCTGCAATCTTCTTCCCGACCCCTCCGCCCCCACCCCCTCTCTGGTCTATCACCCTCACCTTCTCCTCCTTCCACCTATCGTATTCTCAGCCCGCTTGGCACACCAGCCTCATTCCTGAAGAAGGGCTTATGCCCAAAACGTCGATTCTCCTGCTCCTCGGATGCTGCCTGGCCTGCTGTGTTTTTCCAGCACCACGCTCCTTGATAAGTATGTACCTGTCAGGCAGGGAGGTAGTTATCGAGAGATGGAGCTGTGGTTTACTAAAGAAGTTGAAGATCTTGTCAAGAGGAAGGAGAAGGCTTATGTGAGGATGAGGCGTGAAGACTCAGTTAGGGGGCTTGAGAGTTCTAAGTTAACCAGAAAAGATCTAAAGAGAGGGTTAAGAAGAGCCAGGAGGGGACATGAGAAGTTGTTGGTAAATAGGATCAAGGAAAACCCTAAGGCCTTCTGTAGGTATATCAGGAATAAAAGAGTGACTAGAGGAAGATTAGGGCTGATCAAAGACAGTAGTGGGAAGTTGTGTGCGGAATCTGAGGACATGGGGAAGTGCTTAATGAATACTTTTTGTCTGTATTCACATTGCCTTTTTCCAATATTAGTGAGAATATGGAGATGCAGGCTATACGATTAGATGGGATTGAGGTTGACAAGGAGGAGATTTTAGCAATTTTGGAAGATCTGAAAATAGATAAGATCCCTGGGCCAGATGGGATTTATCCTCGGATTCTCTGGGAAGCCAGGGAGGAGATTGTAGAGCCTTTGGCTTTGATCTTTGTCATCATTGTTGACAGGAGTAGTGTCAGAAGACTGGAGGATAGCAAATGTTGTTCCCTTGTTTAAGAAGGGGAGTCGGGACAACCCTGGGAATTACAAGCCAATGAGTCTTTCTTGCGGGTAAGATGTTGGAAAAAGTAATAAGAGATAAGATTTATAATCTATATAGGGGCAGTCAGCACGGTTTTGTGAAGAGTAAGTCGTGCCTCACTAACCTTACTGAATTCACAGAGAAGGTGACAAAACAGGTGGATGAAGGTAAAGTGGTTGATGTGGTGTATATGGACTTCACAAAGGCATTTGATAAAGTTCCACTGGTAGACTGTTGCACAAAGTACGGAGTTTTGGGATTGAAGGTGCTCTAGTGGTTTGGATCAGAAATTGGCTAGCTGAAAGAAGACGGAGAGTGGTGATTGATGGAAGTGGAGCTCAGTCATCAGTGGTATGCCACAAGAGTCTGTTTTGGGACCACTGCTGTTTGTCATTTTTATAAAGGATTTGGATGTGGGCATAGAAGGATGGGTTAGTAAATTTGTGGATGACACTAAGGTAGGCAGTGTTGTGGGTTACAGAGGGACATGGATAAGATGCAGAGCTGGGCTGAGAAGTGGCAAATGCAGTTTACTGTGGAAAGGTATGAGGTAGTTCCCTTGGGAAGAAATAACTGGACTACTGGTAAAATTCTTGGCAGTGTAGATAAACAGATAGCGATCTCTGTCCAGGTGCATTAATCAACCTGGGTGGCAACTTTCAGGGATTTGAGTTTTAAGAACTTTTAATATGGTGTGTTGGTGTTTATTGCTTGGGGGATGGAGTTTGAGCCACAAGGTCATGCTTCAGCTGTACAAGATACTGGTAAGGCTGCAGCTGGAGTATTGTGTACAGTTCTGATCACCACATTATCGGAAGGATGTGGAAGCTTTGGAAAGGGTTCAGTGGAAACTTACTCGGATGTTGCCTGGTATGGAGGGAAGGTCCTACAAGAAAAGACTGAGGGAGCAGAGGCTGTTTCGTTGAGAGGTGACTTAATTGAGAAGTATAAGGTAAACACAGGTTTAGATAGCGTGGACAGTAAGAGCCTTTTTCTTTGGATTGTGAAGGCTAACACAAAGGGACATAGCTTTTAAATTGAGGGGTGATAGATTTAGGACCAATATCGGGCTTACTTATTAGGGGTGTGGAACAGCTTGCCTGCAAAAGTAATAAACTCTATGACACTGAGGGCATTGAAATGGGCATTGGACATACATCTGGATAATATTGCAACGGTGTAGATTAGATGGGCATCAGGTTATTTTCACAAGTCAACACAACATCGAGGGCCTAAGGGCCTGGACAGTGCTGTAACGTTTTATGTTCTATAAGGTCGCACTTTGGAATTGTGAAAATGATTCAAATAGTCGCTCAGTTGGTTTCTGTTTTCTGTGTTGCTTTGGAAAAGAATAACCCTTTCATTGTAGAATTTAAAGTGAGTGTTTGAACCAGTTTAATCGTGCAGTATTGAGTAGGTGCAATGCCATGACCATTGCAGCACCTTTGGCAAGTGACAGTGTTTCACCAAAGCGACTGAAATGTTGGCCTCCTTTGCATGCAGTGCTCAGTTCCATCCCATGCTATCCAGTCCTTTCTCAATCTCATTCCAGGTACTGTCTATAGAGAACAGTCATGGCTGAAATGACACAAGACAAGGCTGGGCCTAGCCTAGCCTGTTGTCTTCCCTTCAGCAATTTGAGAAGGACAATACACCGTGTCCCAGGGAAGAGTGTTAAAACAAAACAAAATCATCTTATCTGCCCCATTACAGTCTGAATGAGTCTTTGTATTCAAAGGGTTAAGTTTTTAAATGATAGTGTGAGAGAGAAGGTTGGGGTGGAACTGGCTAGACCAAACCCTTTTCCTTTTGTATTAGGTTGCATATTGATACTTTTCTTAAGTATGTTTTTTAATAATATTGTACTCTCTCTCTCTCTCCCCAACAGACATGTCGAACAGACCCATGTGTCGGCATTTCATGATGAAAGGCAGTTGTCGTTACGAGAGCAATTGTGCCTTCTACCACCCTGGGGTGAATGGCCCCCCATTGCCATGAAATTCAACACCATCCGCTTTTAAGAAGTAACAAAGGAAAACTAGCGTCGGCTGTAAAGTGCAAGAATGTGATCTGGCTGTGGCCAGACACTAGTTGCTGTGGAGACTTCTGACATCCCAGAGTGAGCAGGCCTCCCTCTATCCTGTGGAAAGTTTGAACAGTTTTTCATTGCTGTATTACAGACGAGCAGGACCCTGCCTGGGTCTCCCATCACGGTCTATGTAGGCTTCTAAATAATGGAACTGAAAGGACATTAGGCTTGGGGTTTAGACCACTACAATATTATTGCTGTTGCTCAGATACTCGATCCACCTCCCAGTTTATTCCCTGTCCTTTCTTTTCCCCCCTTTTTTGTGTTTGCCTCTGTGAGGCTTATTAAGGCAGCCTGAGTTGCAGATGAAATTTGAAGAGGAAAAGAGAACTGCTTATTCTCAACAAGGCTGCACCTTATACTTTTGCCAGGATGAAAAATAACCAAGACCGCCCTCTTCTCATTTAGTCATTGCGACATGTGATGAAGGGCATAGGGTGGGTTGGGGTGGTGAGCAGCTTGTGGGTGGTCTGCTGAAGAACTGGGAAATGCCTTCCTACCCTCTTTTAATCTGCTGGTCTGTTGTATTGGAAACAAACAGTGCAGAGAGGACATCCACATATCAGACTAGATAACTACTGAACATTTCTACCTCTGCATTTTTAACAAAAAAAAACAGCGGTCAGCTATTTCAACACTGCATTCAACACCCAGCTGAATCCTCTCTCCCTGTATCATGTCAAGACTTATTTTCCAACAAAGGAGAAAGTGTACTGAAATTGGAGCTTACCAGTGTTTTCCAGAGATCTCTTGTGGAAGTCCTCCTGATTTGTTTCGTGCTTGGCTCCTAACTTTACGTTTCCTTTTCACATCTCTTCCTCCACACATTACTTTTCCAGAGCAGAAGTACTGATCACTTTTCAGTTGCCCTTTTGGTGTGCAGTAACTGAATATTTTTTTTCAAGCTATTTTTGTAAATATCTATTTTGTAATAAATGCTCTGCATTTACCTGATGGGATTGGGGGAGGGGGCATCAGTGTTTGTACTTTTAGTGGTTAATGTGTCTGACTCTTGCTTGTTTCATCAGTCCCAAGTAACTGCTTGAAGCATTCTTCCCATTTGCCCTTCCTCGCTTGAAGTAGCTCATCAAACCCAGGACAAATTCCCTGTCAACTCCTATCAATTGCACACCATTTGGTATGGTAGAAGGGACCAGAGTGTAAGGACATTTTTCCTTGCATTTGTCCAAACTAAAGTTCCTGAAGTATGGTTATGGTGTAAGTCTTTTGGCATTCTTAAGGAGGGTGATGATCTTGGCATGTTACTGGAAACTTTGTACTGAGAGCTGACCGTACATAAACCAGTTTCATGCCCTTGGCAAAACTACCCTTACACACTTAAAAGTATTAAGGAAATCCAGCTTAATCATAACTGCCTGTATAAGGGGTTTCAGAGTTGAGACTGAATTTTGAAGGAGAATGTAGGGTGACCAAGTAGGTGAGAGCTAGTAGAGAACACTGAAGTAAAGCATTGTAGTTTATAATTAATATAACCTTCAATTGAGCAACTTCTGTTCAGTTTTGCCTGTTCCCCTTGATTTCTGATTTTGCACTTGTAAGAAAAATGTTGAAGGGTTCATTTCTGTTTTCTACTTTTTTGTACACTTGAGAGCCACAAACAAAGGAAACATCCATATCAGTATCCAATTGCTTGCTAATGGATGTGAAAGTAGTTGTTGATATCTAGTTTGGTGCTCAGTTTCATTCCAGGCCTGAACCTTATGATAGTTTAGTGGTGATAGGGAGAGAGGAGCTACTTTCCTGACCCACTGAACCTGCTTGTGTTCCTGTGAAGATTATTTCCCCAAATAGTTTGAGTGAGGAACTGTACAGCCATTTTTTGTTTGTTTGTTTAACTAGAGCCCACAGCACTGTCTGATTTAATTTTTTTTTCTGGCTTTAACAGATATTTGTGAATTAAAGCCCTGGCCTGAAATCAAAATTATAATTACTTGCTTTTTAATCAAGAAAATCTACTGGGCATTTCAATAATTCACAATTGTCATTTGTCACAGTTAGAAATGGTATTTTTATAAAGGTTCAAAGGCAGGACCCCTAAATTGACACCTTAGTGTGATGCAGCCATTAGGAGGGAGCAAATGAGGGGTGGGGGAATGGGAAATCAGTATTGTTGAGGGTTAACCATTCCGATCTTCCCTCGGAATGGTAAGTTATTACAGTGTAAGAATGTATTGGATCTGCTGAGCTCTCTCTACGTGCCCCCTCCCCACCCTCGTCCACCCATCCAGTTCTACGTTGCACTAACTGTACTGTTGTACATAAAACAATGACAATTTAATGATTTCTGGAACAGGGCAGTTACTTTATATTTCCTTTGAGATACTTTGTTTAATTTTACAGATGTATATGTTCATTTTGTCAAGTTTGTTCATTTTTTATATCTATATTAAAAAAAACCCATCAGAATTGATGTGGTGATAATGGCTGCTACTGATCATTTTACAGCTCAACATTTTCTTGAACAATGGATATTGTACAGTTATGTTCCTGTGCTTAAGAAAAGAATAAGTAACTGGGACATTTTTTTTAATAAACCAATAAAGTATTTTGAAAATGGCCTGTGCCTGTGTGCACCTATGAAGGTCTGTGTATTCAGGGATCTTTGCTTTCTACGAGCGTATTCTAATGTAATTTTTACTTTCTGTGAAAAACATTGCTTGTTTCTTATTTTTTAGAGACTTATTATCATTGGGATAATCTTTCCCTGTAATCTGTGCTATCTTTTGTATGATATTTTATTTTCTATTTTGATAATAAAACATTGCAAAAGCACAGCTGTTGATGTTAATTTGTGAAACTGCACCACACGGAATGAATGAATGAAAGAATGAACGAACTGATGGAAGAATATGGAGGGTGGTTGCTAATGGGAATTAAGTCATAATTTTTAATATAAATGAAATTCTGCTTTCAGTACTTGAATCTCAAATCCACTTATCTCCATGAGAGAGAAACTGAAAGCCATCATTACGCTTTTAAAATAATTATTCGCAACTTGCTGCTAAATGAGCAGTAACAAGTAAAATGGTTTCAGCCTAAATGTAAGCACATTAAAGCTAACATCATGACATTAAGGATAAGAAAAACTACACTATCGAGTAAATGTGCAGCACTATGCACATAAGTCTGCATTAACTAGTTCTAGCCGCCCTGTGAGCGTACATTGCATAGCATGACCTCCTTTAGTATCTGATCTTGAACATGTTGCAAACAAGTTAAAATGCCCATTTAAGAGATGGATAACAAATGTATAAATTAATTCTGTAGCAGTAATGTTATGCCCATAAAAGGAAACATAATTATTTGGGGTTATCTAATTGTAGCTAGAACCTGAGTTGTATGTTCACTTAATCACCAGGTTTAGTTAGTTTGTTCTCATTTCACCACCCATATCAACCCTGGACCAATATTTTGTCAATCTAAAATTGGTTCTGGTTGAAACTGGAGAAAAGTGGGTACACAAAAAGCAAGCTAGAGTTTTCCTGTTGTACACCAAAAATTGCCTTTTAAACCTCTCCTGTCAACCAGTGGCTGTGTGAAGTACTGAAAATGAGTTGAAGTGTGGTGTATGGTGCAGTTTACAAATTAACCTCTGATTTTTTTTCTCCCAAGTTTGAGACAGCTCCTAATCTTTGCTATGATTAGGATCATTTGCAAAATTTGGACAACAAAATTAGGGAATGGTAATTTAGGGGAAAGAAAATTCGATGTTGATCTATGATCGAATTATAATTCTTTAATTGATCTAATTTAAATGGTTAAATAGTTTCTTGCACAATACTTTTTGTGTGATTGAATACTATGCAGTTAACCATGTCCTTTACTATTCCAGCTGCCTTTTGTAGGTAAGTTTGATTTGGCTTTTTGCCACCTTTTCAAGAAGCGAGCAGAGAATTTTCTTTCTGTTAATTCATGGGATGTTGGTGTCACTGGCTAGTCCAGCATTTATTGCCCATGCCTAATCATCAAGAAGGGTATGGTGACCTGCCGCCTTGAGCCACTGTAGTCCATTTGGACTTTTCAAGGGACAACGAAAGATCTATAATGAGTAAGATTATAATTGTTAAGGAAGTATAGTCCTAGAGATATACAGCATGGAAACAGACCCTTCGGTCCAACCCATCCATGCTGACCAGATAACCCAACCCAATCTAGTCCCACCTGCCAGCACCCGGCCCATATCCCTCCAAACCCTTCCTATTCATACATCCATCCCAATGCCTTTTAAATGTTGTAATTGTACCAGCCTCCACCACATCCTCTGGCAGCTCATTCCATACGTGTCCTACCCTCTGTATGAAAAAGTCGCCCCTTAGGTCTCTTTTATATCTTTCCCCTCTCACCCTAAACCTATGCCCTCTAGTTCTGGACTCTCCAACCCCAGGGAAAAGACTTTGCCTATTTATCCTATCCATGCCCCTCATAATTTTGTAAACCTCTATAAGAATATCCCTCGGCCTCCGACGTTCCAGGGAAAACAGCCCCAGCCTGTTCAGCCTCCAACACTGGCAACATAAGGGAGTCTTGATTAAAGAGCTTTGTAATATGATTAGATAAAGTTTTATGAAAGGAAAATTTAATTTGACATTTGTTTTTGGCAAACTCAGCTAGTGGGCTAAATAAAGGTTGGTTATTTTGCTTGGATTACAAAAAGTTGTTCAATGTAGTGCCAAGCAAAAGGTTAAAATATGCAAGCTAAGGCTCTTAGTTATATTTATCAGAGTCAGAGATGTACAGCACGGAAACAGACCCTTTGGTCCAACTTGACCAGATATCCCAACCCATTCTAGTCCCACCTGCCAGCACTTGGCCCATATCCCTCCAAACCCTTCCTATTCATGTCCCCATCCAGATCCCTTTTAAATGTTGTAATTGTACCAACCTCCACCACTTCCTCTGGCAGCTCATTCCATTCACGCACCACCATCTGTGTGAAAACTTTTGCCCCTTAGGTCTCTTTTGTATCTTTTCCCCCCTCACCCTAAACCTTTTCCCTCTAGTTCTGGACTCCCCCGCCCCAAGGAAGAGACTTTGTCTATTTATCCTATCCGTGCCCCTCAAGATTTTATAAACCTCTGTAAGGTCACTCTCCGCCTCCGATGCTCTATGGAAAGCAGTCCCAGCCTATTCAGCTTCTCCCTGTAGCTCAACCCCCAGCAACATCCTTGTAAATCTTTTCTGAACCCTTTCAAGTTTCACAACAACTTTTTGCACAACGTTTGCACAGAGAATTGATTAATGGGCAGGAAACTCTTGAGAGCATCCATCCATCTTGAGAAATCATTACATGTATCCAGGGTGTATGTCACTTCTGTATTGAACAGGCTGTAGAGATTGACCTTTAAGTGGCTATCTCCTTCTGGAACTGGCATGGATGAATGGTGTTGGTCCAAGGTTGGGTATTTTCTCAGGCCCTCTCTAATGTTCTCTGCTTCTTCAATGCTCTTCCTGACTGCTTATCTTCAGGCACTCTAGCTTGCTGAGGACCTTCTATACATCGACTCTGATCCCAATTAATGTGGCGTCTTGCTTGTGGGTATCCTTGTACTGGTGACATGGGCAGTCTTCTGCCAATAGGAGGCTTTGGAGCATATCTTTGGGAATGTGGCATCATTCACTTAACTCATCTGACCCAGCCAATGTGAGTTGCTGACTTGAGAGGGGAGTTAGTCATGCAATACAGAAACAGACCCTTTGATCCAACTTGTCCATGTCTTATCCTAAATTAATCTAGTACTATTTGGCTCATATCCCTCCAGAACTTGTTCATTTATGTACCCATCCAGATACCTTTTAATTGTTCCAGCCACCTCCACCTCAACTGGCAGTGCGTGCCATAAATGTACCACCTTCTGCATGAAAAAGATACCCCACAGGTCCTTTTAAAATGTTTCCCTTCTCATGTTAAGGCGATACCCTCTAGGTTTGGGCTTACCCTACCCAAGGGAAAAGAGCTGGGCTATTCATCCATCGATAACCCTCATGAGTTTCTGAACTCAGTAAGGTGCTGGTGATTTCTGTAGTTCCAAGGTACTTGTATATTCAGCACTCTGTCTCACTGGGAGATGCTCAATATTTTCTGAGCTACAGTATAAGACATGTTCAACCTTAAGTATTGTGTAGAGTTGTGGATGCCACATTATGGGAAAGATGTGAATAGATGGGAGAGAGTACAGAAGTGGTTTACAAGAACAATTCCAGGAATGAGAAATTCCAGTCATAAAGATAACTTGAAGAAGTTGGGACTTTTCGGCTGAGAAACAAGGCGATTGGGTGGAGCTAGAACATAGAATAGTACAGCACAGGCAGGGGGCCTTTGACCCACGATGTTGCGCCGGACATAACGTCAAATTAAACGAATCCCTCTGCCTACTTTTGGTCCTAATCCCTCCATCCTTTACATGTGCACGTGCTTATCCAAAAGTCCCTTAAATGCCCCTATTGTATCTGCCACCTCCACCACTACCACACCCTGGCAGCGTGTTCCAGACTCCTACCACACTACCTGTAAAAAAAACCTGCACCTCACATCTCCTTTGAACTTTCCCCCCTTCTCACCTTAAATTGCAATCCCCCTAGTTTTCGACATTTTGGTTCTGGGGGGAAATATTTCTGACCATCAACGATTCCAGCCTCAGGCGACTGACTGTGTGGAGTTTGCACATTCTCCCCGTGTCTGCGTGGGTTTCCTCCGGGTGCTCCAGTTTCCTCCCACAGTCCAAACATATGAAAGTTAGGGTGGATTGGCCATGCTAAATTATCCATAGTGTTAGGTGCATCATTCTGAGGGAAATAGGCCTGAGCAGGTTACTCTCTGGAGGGTCGGTGTGGATTTGTTGGGCCAAATGGCCTGTTTCAACATTGTAGGGAACCTAATCTAATCTAAAAATCCCTATCTGTGTATCTCATAATTGTATAGACTTGTAATCAAGTCTCCCCTCAGCCTCTGCCACTCCAGAGAAAACAACCTGAGTTTTTCTAGCCTCTCCTTATAGCTCATAGCCTCTAGGCAGCACCTTTACCATCAGCAAGATGACTGATGGCCTCACTGAGCTCTGTTATGCCAGGCTTTGTCGTTCCTCGAGAGAGAGAAATCTGGAATGGTGCTGAAATGGAATCATAGAGTCATACAGCATGGAAACACACCCTTCAGTCCAACCTGCCCATGCCAATCAAATTTCACAAACTTTCACATTACCACGGAGAGACTGGAGAAGCTAAATTACTTGTCTTTGAGCACGTCTTTAACCAAACTGTGGAAACTTTTGTGACAGTTCTATCTGCGCAGGGAGAGATTTTTTTCCTAGTGCAGGCTAGTTGGTAGTCACAGAACACAACTTAAAGTATATGGTTAAAAAAAAGTCAAGGGGCAGATGAGAGGTTATTTTACTCCTGGAGTTCTGGTGATCTTCTTCATTCACAATGTCCTCCCATCATATTGAGTATGAGACAGTGCCCCACTCTCCATCTGCTTGCTGGGTTCTCAATGATGCTGTTCCCTGTCTTCGCCTTGAAGTGACTAATTGAGTTCCTGCTGGTTCTGTTGCTTTCGTGATTCAGCCTCAACAGCAGATTGTTTGCTTTTGCAGAGTTCGGGAAGTAAAAATAGCACTTTCCTAGTTGGCAAGGTGTAATTAGTGGAGTGACAAGGAACAGTGCTGGGACCAAAGCTGTTTACTTTCCACATTCATGGCTGAGAGTCCAAAAGTAATAATTCCAAGGATGTGGCCAGGGTTGGAGGGCTTGAGCGACAGGGAGAGGCTGAATAGGCCGGGGCTGGTTTCCCTGGAGCATCGGAGGCTGAGGGATGACCTTATGGAGGTTTATAAAATCATGAGGGGCATGGATAGGGTAAATAGACAAACGCTGGCAAGACTAGATTAATTTTGGATATCTGGTCGGCGTGGACGGGTTAGACCAAAGGTTCTGTTTCCGTGCTGTACATCTCTGTGACTATAAGTTTGTTGACGATACAAAACTAGGCATGAGTGTAAGCTGGGATGGGGACACAAGATGTCGGCATGCAGGTAAAGTGAGTGAGCGACAAATAACAGATGGTTTGTTGATGAGTAAAATTATTCTTTCTCGTATTCATAGAAATGCAGACAATTCTTTAAAAGTATGAAAAGAATGTTCAGACAGACTTGGTTGTAGTCCAATAAGGAACAAATAAAAAGTCATCATGCAGATCCTGGAAGCAGTTTGGAAGGGAAATGATGTGTCATTTTCACCTTTATCGCAAGCAGACTGGCATCCAAGTGTCTAGAGCTTCGGTGAGACCACAGCTAGCATACTTAAGTAGTTTTGGTCTCGCTATCTCGCGAAGGATATATAAGGAAGGGTTTGGAGGGATATGGGCCAAGTGCTGGCAAATGGGATTAGATTAATTTAGGATATTTGGTTGGCCTGGACAAGCTAGACCAAAGGGTCTGTTTCCGTGCTGTACATCTCTATGACGACATCCCAAGGCTCTGAAGGAGATAGCTGAGGAGATTGTGGAGACATTGGTGATGAACTTCAAGAATACAATCTTAGAGACATTACACCATGGGTTTACTAGATTGGTTCCTGGGATGAGAGAATTGTCCAATTAAACAGAAGATAGCGGGATGATCTTTGTGAAATATGTACATCTCTGAAGGGGGTTTACAGGGTAGGCATTTAGAAGCCTGTACGGAACATGATAATGAGTCAGTGTGACTAAGGGGAAGAGTGGATGGGTATACGAATAGGAAAAGGTTTGGAGGGATATGGGCCGGGTGCTGACAGGTGGGACTAGATTGGGTTGGGATATCTGGTCGGCATGGACGGGTTGGACCGAAGGGTCTGTTTCCGTGCTGTACATCTCTATGACTCTATGACTCAGAGGCAGGGTACAGATGATGAATGCAAAGAAACTGTTGGTTTGAGGTGCGTTTGTTTTAATGCATGAAGTGTAGTAGGTAAGACAGATGAACTTAGGGCTTGGATTAGTACCTGGGAGCATGATGTCATTGCTATTACTGAGACTTGGTTGAGGGAAGGGCATAGTTGGCAGCTAAACATCCCAGGATATCAATGTTTCAGGCAGGATAGAGAAGGAGGTAAAAGGGGTGGAGAAGTTGCATTACTGGTCAGAGAGGATCTCATAGCTGTGCTGAAGGAGGGCATTATGGAGGCCTTGAGCAGTGAGACAATATGGATAGAGCTCAGAAATAGGAAGGGTGCAGTAACAATGTTGGGGCTGTACTACGGGCCTCCCAACAGCAAATGTGAGATAGAAGCACAAATATGGAAGCAGATTATTGAAAGATGTAGGAGCAACAGGCTGGTGGTGATAAGAGATTTAAATTTTCCCAACATTGACTGGGATTCACTTAGAGTTAAGAGGTCAAATGGAGCAGAATTTATAAGGAACATCCAGGAGGGTTATCTAGAGCAGTATGCAAATAGACCAACTCAGGAAGGGGTCATATTGGACCTGGTGTTGGGGAATGAGCTCGGCCAGTTGGTTAATATTTCAATAGAGCCCTACTTTGGCAATTTGATCACAATTTCATAAGTTTTAGAATACCCATTGACAAAGACGAGAGTGGTCCTAAAGGAAGATGCTAAACTGGGGTTAGGCCAACTACACCAATATTCAGCAGGAGCTGGGGAATGTAGATTGGGAGCAGCTGTTTGAAGGTAAATCCACATTCGATAAGTGGGAGGCTTTTGAAGAGAGGTCAATTAGAGTTCAGGAAAGGTATGTTTCTGTGACAATGAGGGATTGAAATGGCAAGGTTAGGGAACCATGGATAACAGGTGAAATTATGAGGCTAGCTAAGAGGAAAAAGGATATATACATAAGGTCTAGGCGACTGAAGACAGACAAAGCTTTGGAAAAATATCAGGAATATAGCACCAATCTGAAATGGAGAATTAAGAGGGCTAAAAGGGGTCATGCGATATCTTTTGCAAACAGGGTTAAGGAAAATCTCAAAGCCTTTTATGTATATACAAGGAGCAAGAGGGTAACTAAAGAAAGGGTTGGTCCATTCAAGGACAAAGGAGGAAAGTTATGTGTGGAGTCAGAGAAAATGGGTGAGATTCTTAACGAATACTTTGCATTGGTATTCATGGAGGAGAGGGACATGACGGATGTTGAGGTTAGGGATAGATCTTTGATTACTCTAGGTCAAGTTGGTATAAGGAGGGAGGATGTGTTGGGTATTCTAAAAGGTATTAAGGTAGACAAGTCCCTAGGTCCAGATGGGATCTATCCCAGGTTACTGAAGGAGGTGAGAGAGGAAATAGCTGGAGGACTGGAGAATTGCTAATGTTGTCCCTTTGTTTAAGAAGGGTAGCAAGGATACTCCAGGTAATTATAGACCGGTGAGCCTGACCTCAGCGGTAGGGAAGCTGCTAGAGAAGATACTGAGGGATAGGATCTTTTCCCATTTGGAAGAAAATGGGCTTATCAGTGATAGGCAACATGGTTTTGTGCGGGGAAGGTCAAGTCTTACAAAACTAATAGAATTCTTTGAGGAGGTGACGAAGTTGATTGATGGGGGAAGGGCTGTAGATGTCATACACATGGACTTTAGTAAAGTGTTTGATAAAGTTCCCCATGGTAGGCTGATGAAGGAGGTGAAGTCGCACGGGGTCCAGGGTGTTCTAGCTAGATGGATAGAGAACTAGTTGGGTAACAGTAGGCAGAGAGTATTAGTAGAGGGGAGCTTCTCAAAATGGAGACCTGTGACCAATGGTGTTCTACAGGGATCCATGCTAGGATCACTATTGCTTGTGATGTATATAAATGATTTGGAGGAAGGTATCAGTTGCCTGATTAGCAAGTTTGCAGATGACACCAAGTTTGGTGGAGTAGCAGATAGGGAACTGTCAGAGAATACAGCAGAATATACATAGATTGGAGAATTGGGCAAATGCGAGGTGATGCATTTTGGAAGATCCAATTCAAGAGCAAACGATACAGTAAATGGAGAAGCCCTGGGGAAATTGATGTAAAGAGAGAGAGATCTGGGTGTTCAGGTCCATTGTTGGTGGCAACGCAGATCAGTAAAGTGGTCAAAAAGGCATATGGCATGCTTCCCTTCATTGGTCTGGGCATTGAGTACAAGAGTTGTATAGGACTTTGGTTTGGCATTTGGAATACTGTTGCAGTTCTGGTCGCCACATTACCAAAAGGATGTGGACACGTTGGAGAGGGTGCAGAGAAGGTTTACGAGGATGTTGCCTGTTATGGAAGGTGTTAGCTATGAAGAGAGGTTGAGTAGGTTAGGATTATTTTCATTAGAAAGACAGAGGTTGAGGGGGGACTTGATTGAGGTCGACAAAATCATTAGCGCTATAGACAGGGTGGATAGCGAGAAGCTTCCCCCCTCCCCCCCTCCCCCCCCGCAAAAACGAGTGGGGGACTCAACTACTAGAGATCATGAGTTTAAAGTGAGGGGGGAAAGGTTTAGGGAGATATACGTGGAAAGTTCTTTACGCAGAACGGGCCTGGAATGCATAGCCAATGGAGGTGGTAGGGGCAGAACGATAAATCTTAAATGACACTATCTAGATGGATACAGAATGGGCAGGGAGCGGTGGGATACAGATCCTTGGAAAATAGGCAGCAGGTTTAGATAGTGGAGCTGTATCGGCACAGACTTGGAGGGCCGAAGGGCCTAATCCTGTGCTGGAATTTTCTTGGTTTTCCCCAGTTGGGGAAATCAATGACACGAGTACAGTCTCAAGGCAATGGTTCAATCATTCAAGGCCTTAGGTTAAAAGAAACCTGTTTGAGCAGAAATACGTGAATCGCTAAGCTGTTGTACCTTATGTCATTGTAGATCATTTTACATTGGATATAGTCCATACTGGGACTGAGCTTTAATCTCTTAGGGGATCAAGAGAGTGGGCAGTAAAGTGGAATTCAGGTAGACCGTGAGACTTTACTCTCGAGTGGTTGAGAATTTCTAAACGTTATGGTTAACTTTTGCTTGCTTTCCTTACACTGACTTTGCCAGTGATAAATACATCTCAGGAATGAGTAATTTTTTTAAAAATTGCCACAAATTCGCAGGCTACTGATCAGATGCTTGAGGCTGTTGTCTGCTTTCTACAAGATTATGCTTGAAGTCTCTTCAATTGTCTCAAGTCACATCTTGCTCTAAACTTAATCCAATTATTTAATTCGCTACTTGAAAATGTGTTTTCAATCTTCACTTCACGATTTCGGTCCATCCATTTGCTTCGACTGTTGAATGGTGATGGAATTCCCAGGCAATGTCCAGCTGATCATGACTTGGTTATATTGCATGTACCATATTGCATTAATCTGGACTGTAAGATAATTTAAAATCAACCTGTTTTGACACACAATTGGGGCAGGTGGGACCTGAACCTGGATGGGGTCATAGAGCACGGAAACAGACCCTTCGGCCTAACAAGTCCATGCCGACCTTCATCCCAAACTAAACTAGCCCCACCTATCTGTGCTTGGCCCACATTCCTCCAAACATTTCTTATTAGGCTAATTATCCAATGTCTTTTAAAGGTTGGCACTGCACCCGCACCCACCACATCCTCTGGAAGTTCATTCCACACATGAACCACTTTGTCAAAAAAAAAATTGCCACTCATGTTTTTTTTCTAAAAATTTTTAAGGCGAATGCCCCCTGGTCTTGAAACCTTCAACCCTAGGGAAAAGACAACTACAATTAACCCTATCTATAAACCTCTATAATCTCCTACGCTCCCAGTGACAAAAGCCCCAGCCTCTCTTTGTAACTCAATTCCCAGCAACATCCTGGTAAATCTAAAGCCGAAATCTGCTAGTCTAGAAGTAAGATGACCAAGGGCTCATGCCCGAAACGTTAACTCTCCTGTTCCTCTGATGCTGACTGACCTGCTGTGCTTTTCCAGCAACACACGCCCCGTTGCAGCTAGATCACCCTTGTGCCTCAAGAGCCCTTTTTGTTTTGTTGTTCTTCATTAGTTTTCTTTGTTCATGGATAGTTTGCAGAGATGTTATCAAACACTGCTGAAGCAAGTGGGGACCTGAACCTGGGCCTCCTGGCTCAGAGATAGGATACTACAACTTGGCCACTGAAGTCACTAACCTGTACAGTACAGTGTTTTACTGCTGATTGTCAGGAACAGCCATTCTCCCTCTCTCCTGATATCTCTGAACTAAAGTGGTTGAGCAGCAATTCAAAAAAATACCGCAGTAAACGTGGGTTCAACTTTGAAAAAGTGAGGTTCAGTTTGATGTTAGTCTGAATTCACTCGACCCACACTCTCACATCTCTCGATCCAAAACCAATTTTGAATCCACATTTACGAAGCACTGAAACTTTTTCTTTGGAAGGCAACAGCCAAGGATACAGACAAAAGTTAGGAATGCATACAAAAATACCTTTATTACTGAGTGAATACATCAAAGCATCTCAAGTGACAGTGTTAATAATTTGATCATTGTTACATTTTGTTTTATTTACCATCAGGATCATATGTACAGTGGAGATTCAGAGGTCTGGTGCACTTGCACACGTCCCATCGTCATTAGAGAAAACTGACCCTTGCAGAGTGGATTCTCTCCATGTAAAATAACAGGGTCAATAATACCAAGCAACAGAAATGTTCAATGATTATTTAAATAGTGAGAACTTCCCCAGATTGCATTCCTGACAGGGGTTCTGTAACAAACCTATGGCAGCCATCACATAAAGAAGATTACAAGTCTTGTCTCCTGAAGGAGCCGTTGTCAGGAAGGCAGTGGAGAAGGGACAGTATCATTGGGCTAGCAATCCAGAGGCTCAGGCTAACGCCTTGGGAACACTGGTCCCTGCTACAAGAGCACTTTGCAAATCTCGAGTATAAAGTGAGTCTCAGTAATGATGACCGTGACAATTACCTGCAAATCGATGTAAAAAGCCAACAGGTTCCTCGGTATCTTCACAGAAGGAAATGAACACCTTGACTCCAAACTTGCTGCCACCTTCTGCAATGATCGCGTAAACGTCTTGATTTGAGGGCAGTTAGGGATCAGTAACAAATACTGGCCTGTCGATGATGCCTATATCCAATGAAATTTTAAGAGTCCACTCACAGATCTCCTGTGCCATTGCTCAGTGAATGGGAGGAGAAACAGGTTACCTAGAGAGTGGTAAGGTACTCACTCCCACACAGGAGTGGTTGAGGAAAAACAGGGCAGATTTAAGGTTAAGCTATATGAGCAGATGAAGGAGGCAGAACAGAGCAATAGGGTGAGATAAAGTTGACTCAGAAGGAAACATGACCATGATTGCCTCAACACTAGCAGCACTCCGAAAGCTAGTGCTTCCAAATAAATCTGTTGTGTGATTTTTAACTTTGTCTACCCCAGGCCTACACCGGCACATCCACACCACAGCATTACCACTAGCAGAGAGTGGACTAACCTCTGCGTGATGTTGGCAAACAGGACATGGAAGTGGTTCTGAGATGGCTACCAAAGTCCGAGACGAACTTTCCCCAGGGAGCACAGGGTTCAAACTGGGCAAATTCCCCAGAGACGCAATAACAACTTCACACTAAATAAAAACTTCCAACCTTTCCTCCCTGGCGGAATATTTCAGCAGCCAAGGCAGTATTACTGTACAATACACCATCTTATCACATGGATATTTACATTTAAAAACGGTTGTACTTTGAAAATCAAATCACAGAGTGTCAGGGCTGCAGTGGTAACCTTCACTTCAGTAAGAACCCAGGAATCATGGGAGGGTTCTGTGCAGGAATATCCCTCGTGCACTGCTTGCACTGAAAGTGGTTCCTTCTAGCTTCACACTCCACTTCCTTGCTCCTTATTTTACAAAATTACTGGAGTGATACAGCTCAACCAACAGTCACTGTGATTTCTACAAGACCTCATCTAGTGAACAAAATGGTTCTTCTGAAGACCACATGGGGGGGGGGCAGGAATCCTTGTGCATGTCTAGAGAGATAGAGAGCGAGCACGGGAGGGCGCAAGATGGATGGATGGGGGGGGGGAAGAGAAAGAGGGAGAGAGATGGATAGATATCGAGAGACAGAGAGAGAGAGAGAGAGACAGACGGACAGACAGACAGACAGAGAGATAGAGAGATAGAGATACCTGGCCTGGTTACTGTTGAGAGGATTCCTAAGACATTCAGAGTCTGGATTAAAAGCTCCCGTGACCACCCCATCGCAACAGGCAGCAATAACAGAGCAAGACAGCAACCGATAGGAACATCTGAGGTGAAGCAGATGCTAGAGACACCAATCAGCTCCCAATGGGTGGGGGGGGGAAAGAGAGAGACACCTTCATGAAGACCAGTTTACCCAAATGCCAGGCATTGCCAGGAGGCGAAAGCAAGGAAGGAGTTTCCCCCAGTGTACAACTGCATCACTGTGAAGGACCTTTGACCAATACATTGGCTCACTGAGAAACAGGCAGGTGAGTCCATCATTCAGGAGAAGTAATATCTCCACATGTGCATGTGTTTGTGAGAGACTGTGTGCGCGTGCGTGAGAGAGAGAGAGAGAGAGAGAGAGAGAGAGAGAGAGAGAGAGAGAGAGAGAGAGAGAGAGAGAGAGAGAGAGAGAGAGAGAGAGAGAGAGAGAGAGAGAGAGAGAGAGAGAGAGAGAGAGAGAGTTTCAATGGGACTTCGACAACATACACTTCATAGAATCCCTACAGTGTGGAAATAGGCCCTTCGGCCCAACAAATCCACACTAACCCTCCGAAGAGTATTGCGCCTAGACCCATTCCCCCAATGCTACATTTACCTCTGACTAATGCACCTAACCAACACATCCCTGAACACTACAGCCAATTCACCTGAACCTGCAAATCTTTGGAGGAAGCTGGAGCACCTGGAGGAAACGCACGCAGACACGGGGAGAACATGCAAACTCCACACAAACAGACAGTCACCCGAGACTGGAATTGAACCCGCATCCCCGGCGCCATGAGGCAGCAGTGCTAACCACTGAGCTACAGAAACCATAACCTGGCGTCAAATTAAATTAAATTCCCCTCGGACAACATTGCGGATACACCAACAGCGCACATGGACAGCAGCAGTTCAAGAAGGCACCTTCTCAAGGGGCAACTAGGGTTGGGTAATACCCGCTGGCCCAGTCAGCCATGCCCCTATACCACGAGGGAGTAACAAACCACTACAAGACAACGCTGAAATGCCCAGGGGTCTGTCAGCATCTGTGAGTTCAGGTTTCAGGTCCCGATGGCCTGTCCACTGACCTGCTGAGGGTCTCCAACATGCTCTACAACGCTTTACAACGTGCACAGCCCACGGTGGCTCAAACACAGCCAGGAACCGGTGTCCCCATCAACATGCTCAGGGAGCAGCACGTCCCTCTCCAAGACAGTGGCACGACAATCCTTCTGGAACCCCACCATCAGGGGGGAGACCCAGGATGGCGGAAAAGCAATGCTGGTGACCCACGTTGGGAGCGGGCGGCCGGAGATCGGTGTGGCTGGTTGCCCGTCGGTAAGGTGGTGGATTCTCACTTCGGTTGATCCACCTCCCTCTCCGGCCAGAAGGCAGCAGGACATTCGGCACCAGGAGCACGCCAGGGGTTTTACTGCTCGGAACGCGGGAGAGTTGTTACGCCAGCTTCCGACAGCGGTTCCCCCCACCCGGGGAACGGGCGGTGTGAGATGGTGTCCGGCTGTTTCCATGACTGGCACATCCTGGAGGCAGCTGTCGGAGATGGAAAAAAAAGGGGGACTCTTGCCTGCTCCCCGGCCTGGATCAGGACTGGGCGGAGAGCGCGTGCCCGGGGATGATGCAAGGAACAGGGTGGGAATGGGAATAGGGGTGGGGGTGGGCCAGTGGCCGTTTTGGGGGGGGGGGCACTGAGACTCACAGGACAAGGCAGACCCTCCACTATCACAAAACACCCCCTGGGGCACATGGCTCCACCTTCACCCCCTCCCTTACCTCACCACCACAAGGGGCACATGGCCCCCACCACCACAAGGGGCACAAGGCCCCCATCCTCACCCCCTCCCCGACCCCACCACCACAAGGGACACACGGCCCCCATCCTCACTCTCCGCCCACCCCCCACTGCAGCACACGGCCCCGCCCCTCACCCCCTCCACCCCCACCGTGAGGGGGGTGCACATTCGCCTCCTTGCTCCCCCCTCCTCACCCCCGGCCTGCGCCGGTGGTATTGCCCTTCACCAGGGCCTGGTGTTGCGGAACTCGTGTTTGTGCCGTATCCACTGGGCGGTGAGGGGCCCCCTCAGCTCGGTCCAGCTGCCCCGCACCTGTAGGCCGAGCTGCCGCTCCTCCAGACCGGCCTGGGGCCTCCGCTCACCACAGGCCGCAGCCAGCCCACTGTCTCCGTCTCGGCCCGGCCCACGCTCCTCCTCCGGCGTCGCCCCTTCCCGGGCCCGGGAGTCTCCTTCACTCGGGTCTCGGTGACGGGCGATGGGATGCTCCGGTCCCCTGGGTGCCAGCAGGGGATCGAGCTCCCCGACGTGGGTCCGGGGAGAGGCCGAGCCTGAATGGGGGGTCAGGCTGCTGAGATCCAACGGGGGTAGACGCTGGGAGAGCTGGTCAGGATCGGCGTTCAGGGAGTCCGCCACCCTGAATAAAAACACAAACCACACCGTGGGTCAGGGAGGGGGGAGGGGGGAATCAGTCACCCTGAATAAAAACACAAACCACACCGTGGGTCAGGGAGGGGGGAGGGGGGAGTCCGTCACCCTGAATAAAAACACAAACCACACCGTGGGTCAGGGAGGGGGGAGGGGGGGAATCAGTCACCCTGAATAAAAACACAAACCACACCGTGGGTCAGGGAGGGGGGGGGAGGGGGGGAATCAGTCACCCTGAATAAAAACACAAACCACACCGTGGGTCAGGGAGGGGGGAGGGGGGAGTCCGTCACCCTGAATAAAAACACAAACCACACCGTGGGTCAGGGAGGGGGGAGGGGGGGAATCAGTCACCCTGAATAAAAACACAAACCACACCGTGGGTCAGGGAGGGGGGGAATCAGTCACCCTGAATAAAAACACAAACCACACCGTGGGTCAGGGAGGGGGGGAATCAGTCACCCTGAATAAAAACACAAACCACACCGTGGGTCAGGGAGGGGGGAGGGGGGGAATCAGTCACCCTGAATAAAAACACAAACCACACCGTGGGTCAGGGAGGGGGGGGGGAGGGGGGAGTCCATCACCCTGAATAAAAACACAAACCACACCGTGGGTCAGGGAGGGGGGAGGGGGGGAATCAGTCACCCTGAATAAAAACACAAACCACACCGTGGGTCAGGGAGGGGGGGGGGAGGGGGGGGAATCAGTCACCCTGAATAAAAACACAAACCACACCGTGGGTCAGGGAGGGGGGAGGGGGGGAATCAGTCACCCTGAATAAAAACACAAACCACACCGTGGGTCAGGGAGGGGGGGGGAGGGGGGGAATCAGTCACCCTGAATAAAAACACAAACCACACCGTGGGTCAGGGAGGGGGGATGGGGGAATCAGTCACCCTGAATAAAAACACAAACCACACCGTGGGTCAGGGAGAGGGGAGGGGGGGAATCAGTCACCCTGAATAAAAACACAAACCACACCGTGGGTCAGGGAGGGGGGAGGGGGGGAATCAGTCACCCTGAATAAAAACACAAACCACACCGTGGGTCAGGGAGGGGGGGGGGGGGGGGGAGTCCGTCACCCTGAATAAAAACACAAACCACACCGTGGGTCAGGGAGGGGGGAGGGGGGAATCAGTCACCCTGAATAAAAACACAAACCACACCGTGGGTCAGGGAGGGGGGAGGGGGGAATCAGTCACCCTGAATAAAAACACAAACCACACCGTGGGTCAGGGAGAGGGGAGGGGGGGAATCAGTCACCCTGAATAAAAACACAAACCACACCGTGGGTCAGGGAGGGGGGGGGAGGGGGGGAATCAGTCACCCTGAATAAAAACACAAACCACACCGTGGGTCAGGGAGGGGGGGGGGAGGGGGGAATCAGTCACCCTGAATAAAAACACAAACCACACCGTGGGTCAGGGAGAGGGGGGAGGGGGGAATCAGTCACCCTGAATAAAAACACAAACCACACCGTGGGTCAGGGAGGGGGGAGGGGGGGAATCAGTCACCCTGAATAAAAACACAAACCACACCGTGGGTCAGGGAGGGGGGGAGGGGGGAATCAGTCACCCTGAATAAAAACACAAACCACACCGTGGGTCAGGGAGGGGGGAGGGGGGGAATCAGTCACCCTGAATAAAAACACAAACCACACCGTGGGTCAGGGAGGGGGGAGGGGGGGAATCAGTCACCCTGAATAAAAACACAAACCACACCGTGGGTCAGGGAGGGGGGGGAATCAGTCACCCTGAATAAAAACACAAACCACACCGTGGGACATGGAGAGGGGAGGGGGGAATCAGTCACCCTGAATAAAAACACAAACCACACCGTGGGTCAGGGAGGGGGGGAATCAGTCACCCTGAATAAAAACACAAACCACACCGTGGGTCAGGGAGGGGGGAATCAGTCACCCTGAATAAAAACACAAACCACACCGTGGGTCAGGGAGGGGGGAGGGGGGAATCAGTCACCCTGAATAAAAACACAAACCACACCGTGGGTCAGGGAGGGGGGAGGGGGGGAATCAGTCACCCTGAATAAAACACAAACCACACCGTGGGTCAGGGAGGTGGGGGAGGGGGGAATCAGTCACCCTGAATAAAAACACAAACCACACCGTGGGTCAGGGAGGGGGGAGGGGGGAATCAGTCACCCTGAATAAAAAACACAAACCACACCGTGGGTCAGGGAGGGGTGAGGGGGGAATCAGTCACCCTGAATAAAAACACAAACCACACCGTGGGTCAGGGAGGGGTGAGGGGGGAATCAGTCACCCTGAATAAAAACACAAACCACACCGTGGGTCAGGGAGGGGGGAGGGGGGGAATCAGTCACCCTGAATAAAAACACAAACCACACCGTGGGTCAGGGAGGGGGGGGGAGGGGGGGAATCAGTCACCCTGAATAAAAACACAAACCACACCGTGGGTCAGGGAGGGGGGATGGGGGAATCAGTCACCCTGAATAAAAACACAAACCACACCGTGGGTCAGGGAGAGGGGGGGAGGGGGGAATCAGTCACCCTGAATAAAAACAAAAACACAAACCACACCGTGGGTCAGGAGAGGGGGAGGGGGGAATCAGTCACCCTGAATAAAAACACAAACCACACCGTGGGTCAGGGAGGGGGGGAGGGGGGAATCAGTCACCCTGAATAAAAACACAAACCACACCGTGGGTCAGGGAGGGGGGAGGGGGGAATCAGTCACCCTGAATAAAAACACAAACCACACCGTGGGTCAGGGAGGGGGGAGGGGGAATCAGTCACCCTGAATAAAAACACAAACCACACCGTGGGTCAGGGAGGGGGGGAGGGGGGAATCAGTCACCCTGAATAAAAACACAAACCACACCGTGGGTCAGGGAGGGGGGAGGGGGAGGGGGAATCAGTCACCCTGAATAAAAACACAAACCACACCGTGGGTCAGGGAGGGGGGAGGGGGGAATCAGTCACCCTGAATAAAAACACAAACCACACCGTGGGTCAGGGAGGGGGGGAGGGGGGGAATCAGTCACCCTGAATAAAAACACAAACCACACCGTGGGTCAGGGAGGGGGGAGGGGGGAATCAGTCACCCTGAATAAAAACACAAACCACACCGTGGGTCAGGGAGGGGGGAGGGGGGGAATCAGTCACCCTGAATAAAAACACAAACCACACCGTGGGTCAGGGAGGGGGGAGGGGGGAATCAGTCACCCTGAATAAAAACACAAACCACACCGTGGGTCAGGGAGGGGGGAGGGGGGGAATCAGTCACCCTGAATAAAACACAAACCACACCGTGGGTCAGGGAGGGGGGGAGGGGGGAATCAGTCACCCTGAATAAAAACACAAACCACACCGTGGGTCAGGGAGGGGGGAGGGGGGAATCAGTCACCCTGAATAAAAACACAAACCACACCGTGGGTCAGGGAGGGGGGAGGGGGGGAATCAGTCACCCTGAATAAAAACACAAACCACACCGTGGGTCAGGGAGGGGGGAGGGGGGAATCAGTCACCCTGAATAAAAACACAAACCACACCGTGGGTCAGGGAGGGGGGGGGAATCAGTCACCCTGAATAAAAACACAAACCACACCGTGGGTCAGGGAGGGGGGGAGGGGGGGAATCAGTCACCCTGAATAAAAACACAAACCACACCGTGGGTCAGGGAGGGGGGGGGGGAATCAGTCACCCTGAATAAAAACACAAACCACACCGTGGGTCAGGGAGGGGGGAGGATGGGAATCAGTCACCCTGAATAAAAACACAAACCACACCGTGGGTCAGGGAGGGGGGGAGGGGGAATCAGTCACCCTGAATAAAAACACAAACCACACCGTGGGTCATGGAGGGGGGAGGGGGGAATCAGTCACCCTGAATAAAAACACAAACCACACCGTGGGTCAGGGAGGGGGGAGGGGGGAATCAGTCACCCTGAATAAAAACACAAACCACACCGTGGGTCAGGGAGGGGGGGGAGGGGGGAATCAGTCACCCTGAATAAAAACACAAACCACACCGTGGGTCAGGGAGGAGGGGGTAGGGGGGAATCAGTCACCCTGAATAAAAACACAAACCACACCGTGGGTCAGGGATGGGGGGAGGGGGGAATCAGTCACCCTGAATAAAAACACAAACCACACCGTGGGTCAGGGAGGGGGGAGGGGGAATCAGTCACCCTGAATAAAAACACAAACCACACCGTGGGTCAGGGAGGGGGGGGAATCAGTCACCCTGAATAAAAACACAAACCACACCGTGGGTCAGGGAGGGGGGGGGAGGGGGGAATCAGTCACCCTGAATAAAAACACAAACCACACCGTGGGTCAGGGAGGGGGGAGGGGGGGAATCAGTCACCCTGAATAAAAACACAAACCACACCGTGGGTCAGGGAGGGGGGGGAATCAGTCACCCTGAATAAAAACACAAACCACACCGTGGGTCAGGGAGGGGGGGGGAGGGGGGAATCAGTCACCCTGAATAAAAACACAAACCACACCGTGGGTCAGGGAGAGGGGGGAGGGGGGAATCAGTCACCCTGAATAAAAATACAAACCACACCGTGGGTCAGGGAGGGGGGGAATCAGTCACCCTGAATAAAAACACAAACCACACCGTGGGTCAGGGAGAGGGGGGAGGGGGGGAATCAGTCACCCTGAATAAAAACACAAACCACACCGTGGGTCAGGGAGGGGGAGGGAGGGGGGAATCAGTCACCCTGAATAAAAACACAAACCACACCGTGGGTCAGGGAGGGGGGAGGGGGGGAATCAGTCACCCTGAATAAAAACACAAACCACACCGTGGGTCAGGGAGGGGGGAGGGGGGGAATCAGTCACCCTGAATAAAAACACAAACCACACCGTGGGTCAGGGATGGGGGAGGGGGGAATCAGTCACCCTAATAAAAACACAAACCACACCGTGGGTCAGGGAGGGGGGGAATCAGTCACCCTGAATAAAAACACAAACCACACCGTGGGTCAGGGAGGGGGGAATCAGTCACCCTGAATAAAAACACAAACCACACCGTGGGTCAGGGAGGGGGGGGGAGGGGGGAATCAGTCACCCTGAATAAAAACACAAACCACACCGTGGGTCAGGGAGGGGGGGAGGGGGGGAATCAGTCACCCTGAATAAAAACACAAACCACACCGTGGGTCAGGGAGAGGGGGAGGGGGGAATCAGTCACCCTGAATAAAAACACAAACCACACCGTGGGTCAGGGAGGGGGGGGGAGGGGGGGAATCAGTCACCCTGAATAAAAACACAAACCACACCGTGGGTCAGGGAGGGGGGGAATCAGTCACCCTGAATAAAAACACAAACCACACCGTGGGTCAGGGAGGGGGGGGGAAGGGGGGAATCAGTCACCCTGAATAAAAACACAAACCACACCGTGGGTCAGGGAGAGGGGAGGGGGGGAATCAGTCACCCTGAATAAAAACACAAACCACACCGTGGGTCAGGGAGAGGGGGGAGGGGGGAATCAGTCACCCTGAATAAAAACACAAACCACACCGTGGGTCAGGGAGGGGGGAGGGGGGAATCAGTCACCCTGAATAAAAACACAAACCACACCGTGGGTCAGGGAGGGGGGAGGGGGGGGGGAATCAGTCACCCTGAATAAAAATACAAACCACACCGTGGGTCAGGGAGAGGGGGGAGGGGGGGAATCAGTCACCCTGAATAAAAACACAAACCACACCGTGGGTCAGGGAGGGGGGGAATCAGTCACCCTGAATAAAAACACAAACCACACCGTGGGTCAGGGAGGGGGGAGGGGGGAATCAGTCACCCTGAATAAAAACACAAACCACACCGTGGGTCAGGGAGGGGGGGGGGAGGGGGGAATCAGTCACCCTGAATAAAAACACAAACCACACCGTGGGTCAGGGAGGGGGGGGAGGGGGGAATCAGTCACCCTGAATAAAAACACAAACCACACCGTGGGTCAGGGAGAGGGGAGGGGGGGAATCAGTCACCCTGAATAAAAACACAAACCACACCGTGGGTCAGGGAGGGGGGGGAGGGGGGAATCAGTCACCCTGAATAAAAACACAAACCACACCGTGGGTCAGGGAGGGGGGGGAGGGGGGAATCAGTCACCCTGAATAAAAACACAAACCACACCGTGGGTCAGGGAGGGGGGAGGGGGGAATCAGTCACCCTGAATAAAAACACAAACCACACCGTGGGTCAGGGAGGGGGGATGGGGGAATCAGTCACCCTGAATAAAAACACAAACCACACCGTGGGTCAGGGATGGGGGGGAGGGGGAATCAGTCACCCTGAATAAAAACACAAACCACACCGTGGGTCAGGGAGGGGGGGGGAGGGGGGAATCAGTCACCCTGAATAAAAACACAAACCTCACCGTGGGTCAGGGAGGGGGGGGAGGGGGGGAATCAGTCACCCTGAATAAAAACACAAACCTCACCGTGGGTCAGGGAGGGGGGGGAGGGGGGAATCAGTCACCCTGAATAAAAACACAAACCACACCGTGGGTCAGGGAGGGGGGAGGGGGGGAATCAGTCACCCTGAATAAAAACACAAACCACACCGTGGGTCAGGGAGGGGGGAGGGGGGGAATCAGTCACCCTGAATAAAACACAAACCACACCGTGGGTCAGGGAGAGGGGAGGGGGGGAATCAGTCACCCTGAATAAAACACAAACCACACCGTGGGTCAGGGAGGGGGGGGGAGGGGGGGAATCAGTCACCCTGAATAAAAACACAAACCACACCGTGGGTCAGGGAGGGGGGAGGGGGGGAATCAGTCACCCTGAATAAAAACACAAACCACACCGTGGGTCAGGGAGGGGGAGGGGGGGAATCAGTCACCCTGAATAAAAACACAAACCACACCGTGGGTCAGGGAGGGGGGGGAATCAGTCACCCTGAATAAAAACACAAACCACACCGTGGGTCAGGGAGGGGGGTAGGGGGGAATCAGTCACCCTGAATAAAAACACAAACCACACCGTGGGTCAGGGAGGGGGGGGGGAATCAGTCACCCTGAATAAAAACACAAACCACACCGTGGGTCAGGGAGGGGAGGGGGGAATCAGTCACCCTGAATAAAAACACAAACCACACCGTGGGTCAGGGAGGGGGGGGAGGGGGGAATCAGTCACCCTGAATAAAAACACAAACCACACCGTGGGTCAGGGAGGGGGGAGGGGGGAATCAGTCACCCTGAATAAAAACACAAACCACACCGTGGGTCAGGGAGGGTGGGGGAGGGGGGGAATCAGTCACCCTGAATAAAAACACAAACCACACCGTGGGTCAGGGAGGGGGGAGGGGGGAATCAGTCACCCTGAATAAAAACACAAACCACACCGTGGGTCAGGGAGGGGGGAGGGGGGGAATCAGTCACCCTGAATAAAATCACAAACCACACCGTGGGTCAGGGAGGGGGGAGGGGGGAATCAGTCACCCTGAATAAAAACACAAACCACACCGTGGGTCAGGGAGGGGGGAGGGGGGGAATCAGTCACCCTGAATAAAAACACAAACCACACCGTGGGTCAGGGAGGGGGGAGGGGGGGAATCAGTCACCCTGAATAAAAACACAAACCACACCGTGGGTCAGGGAGGGGGGAGGGGGGGAATCAGTCACCCTGAATAAAAACACAAACCACACCGTGGGTCAGGGAGGGGGGGGAGGGGGGAATCAGTCACCCTGAATAAAAACACAAACCACACCGTGGGTCAGGGAGGGGGGGAATCAGTCACCCTGAATAAAAACACAAACCACACCGTGGGTCAGGGAGGGGGGAGGGGGGGGAATCAGTCACCCTGAATAAAAACACAAACCACACCGTGGGTCAGGGAGAGGGGGGAGGGGGGGAATCAGTCACCCTGAATAAAAACACAAACCACACCGTGGGTCAGGGAGGGGGGAGGGGGGGAATCAGTCACCCTGATTAAAAACACAAACCACACCGTGGGTCAGGGAGAGGGGGGAGGGGGGAATCAGTCACCCTGAATAAAAACACAAACCACACCGTGGGTCAGGGAGGGGGGAGGGGGGGAATCAGTCACCCTGATTAAAAACACAAACCACACCGTGGGTCAGGGAGGGGGGGGAGGGGGGAATCAGTCACCCTGAATAAAAACACAAACCACACCGTTGGTCAGGGAGGGGGGAGGGGGAGTCCATCACCCTGAATAAAAACACAAACCACACCGTGGGTCAGGGAGGGGGGAGGGGGGGAATCAGTCACCCTGAATGAAAACACAAACCACACCGTGGGTCAGGGAGGGGGGGAATCAGTCACCCTGAATAAAAACACAAACCACACCGTGGGTCAGGGAGAGGGGAGGGGGGGAATCAGTCACCCTGAATAAAAACACAAACCACACCGTGGGTCAGGGAGGGGGGGGGGGGGAATCAGTCACCCTGAATAAAAACACAAACCACACCGTGGGTCAGGGAGGGGGGAGGATGGGAATCAGTCACCCTGAATAAAAACACAAACCACACCGTGGGTCAGGAGAGGGGGGGGGAGGGGGGAATCAGTCACCCTGAATAAAAACACAAACCACACCGTGGGTCAGGGAGAGGGGGGAGGGGGGAATCAGTCACCCTGAATAAAAACACAAACCACACCGTGGGACATGGAGGGGGGAATCAGTCACCCTGAATAAAAACACAAACCACACCGTGGGACATGGAGGGGGGAGGGGGGAATCAGTCACCCTGAATAAAAACACAAACCACACCGTGGGTCAGGGAGGGGGGAGGGGGGAATCAGTCACCCTGAATAAAAACACAAACCACACCGTGGGTCAGGGAGGGGGGGGGAGGGGGGAATCAGTCACCCTGAATAAAAACACAAACCACACCGTGGGTCAGGGATGGGGGGGGAGGGGGGAATCAGTCACCCTGAATAAAAACACAAACCACACCGTGGGTCAGGGAGGGGGGAGGGGGGAATCAGTCACCCTGAATAAAAACACAACCACACCGTGGGTCAGGGAGGGGGGGGAATCAGTCACCCTGAATAAAAACACAAACCACACCGTGGGTCAGGGAGGGGGGGGGAGGGGGGAATCAGTCACCCTGAATAAAAACACAAACCACACCGTGGGTCAGGGAGGGGGGAGGGGGGGAATCAGTCACCCTGAATAAAAACACAAACCACACCGTGGGTCAGGGAGGGGGGGAATCAGTCACCCTGAATAAAAACACAAACCACACCGTGGGTCAGGGAGGGGGGGGGAGGGGGGAATCAGTCACCCTGAATAAAAACACAAACCACACCGTGGGTCAGGGAGGGGGGGGAGGGGGGGAATCAGTCACCCTGAATAAAAACACAAACCACACCGTGGGTCAGGGAGAGGGGGGAGGGGGGAATCAGTCACCCTGAATAAAAATACAAACCACACCGTGGGTCAGGGAGGGGGGGAATCAGTCACCCTGAATAAAAACACAAACCACACCGTGGGTCAGGGAGAGGGGGGAGGGGGGGAATCAGTCACCCTGAATAAAAACACAAACCACACCGTGGGTCAGGGAGGGGGAGGGAGGGGGGAATCAGTCACCCTGAATAAAAACACAAACCACACCGTGGGTCAGGGAGGGGGGAGGGGGGGAATCAGTCACCCTGAATAAAAACACAAACCACACCGTGGGTCAGGGAAGGGGGAGGGGGGGAATCAGTCACCCTGAATAAAAACACAAACCACACCGTGGGTCAGGGAGGGGGGGGAGGGGGGAATCAGTCACCCTGAATAAAAACACAAACCACACCGTGGGTCAGGGAGGGGGGAGGGGGGAATCAGTCACCCTGAATAAAAACACAAACCACACCGTGGGTCAGGGAGGGGGGGGGGAGGGGGGAATCAGTCACCCTGAATAAAAACACAAACCACACGTGGGTCAGGGAGGGGGGGAGGGGAGAATCAGTCACCCTGAATAAAAACACAAACCACACCGTGGGTCAGGGAGGGGGGGAATCAGTCACCCTGAATAAAAACACAAACCACACCGTGGGTCAGGGAGGGGGGGAATCAGTCACCCTGAATAAAAACACAAACCACACCGTGGGTCAGGGAGGGGGGGAATCAGTCACCCTGAATAAAAACACAAACCACACCGTGGGTCAGGGAGGGGGCGAATCAGTCACCCTGAATAAAAACACAAACCACACCGTGGGTCAGGGAGGGGGGGGGAGGGGGGAATCAGTCACCCTGAATAAAAACACAAACCACACCGTGGGTCAGGGAGGGGGGAGGGGGGGAATCAGTCACCCTGAATAAAAACACAAACCACACCGTGGGTCAGGGAGAGGGGGAGGGGGGAATCAGTCACCCTGAATAAAAACACAAACCACACCGTGGGTCAGGGAGGGGGGGGGAGGGGGGGAATCAGTCACCCTGAATAAAAACACAAACCACACCGTGGGTCAGGGAGGGGGGGGAATCAGTCACCCTGAATAAAAACACAAACCACACCGTGGGTCAGGGAGGGGGGGGGGGGAATCAGTCACCCTGAATAAAAACACAAACCACACCGTGGGTCAGGGAGAGGGGGGAGGGGGGAATCAGTCACCCTGAATAAAAACACAAACCACACCGTGGGTCAGGGAGGGGGGAGGGGGGAATCAGTCACCCTGAATAAAAACACAAACCACACCGTGGGTCAGGGAGGGGGGAGGGGGGGGGGAATCAGTCACCCTGAATAAAAATACAAACCACACCGTGGGTCAGGGAGAGGGGGGAGGGGGGGAATCAGTCACCCTGAATAAAAACACAAACCACACCGTGGGTCAGGGAGGGGGGAGGGGGGAATCCGTCACCCTGAATAAAAACACAAACCACACCGTGGGTCAGGGAGGGGGGAGGGGGGGAATCAGTCACCCTGAATAAAAACACAAACCACACCGTGGGTCAGGGAGGGGGGGGGAGGGGGGGAATCAGTCACCCTGAATAAAAACACAAACCACACCGTGGGTCAGGGAGGGGGGGGAATCAGTCACCCTGAATAAAAACACAAACCACACCGTGGGTCAGGGAGAGGGGAGGGGGGGAATCAGTCACCCTGAATAAAAACACAAACCACACCGTGGGTCAGGGAGAGGGGGGAGGGGGGAATCAGTCACCCTGAATAAAAACACAAACCACACCGTGGGTCAGGGAGGGGGGAGGGGGGAATCAGTCACCCTGAATAAAAACACAAACCACACCGTGGGTCAGGGAGGGGGGAGGGGGGGGGAATCAGTCACCCTGAATAAAAATACAAACCACACCGTGGGTCAGGGAGAGGGGGGAGGGGGGGAATCAGTCACCCTGAATAAAAACACAAACCACACCGTGGGTCAGGGAGGGGGGAGGGGGGGAATCCGTCACCCTGAATAAAAACACAAACCACACCGTGGGTCAGGGAGAGGGGAGGGGGGGAATCAGTCACCCTGAATAAAAACACAAACCACACCGTGGGTCAGGGAGGGGGGGGAGGGGGGAATCAGTCACCCTGAATAAAAACACAAACCACACCGTGGGTCAGGGAGGGGGGGGAGGGGGGAATCAGTCACCCTGAATAAAAACACAAACCACACCGTGGGTCAGGGAGGGGGGAGGGGGGAATCAGTCACCCTGAATAAAAACACAAACCACACCGTGGGTCAGGGAGGGGGGAGGGGGGAATCAGTCACCCTGAATAAAAACACAAACCACACCGTGGGTCAGGGATGGGGGGGAGGGGGGAATCAGTCACCCTGAATAAAAACACAAACCACACCGTGGGTCAGGGAGGGGGGAGGGGGGGAGGGGGGAATCAGTCACCCTGAATAAAAACACAAACCACACCGTGGGTCAGGGAGGGGGGGAATCAGTCACCCTGAATAAAAACACAAACCTCACCGTGGGTCAGGGAGGGGGGGGAGGGGGGGAATCAGTCACCCTGAATAAAAACACAAACCTCACCGTGGGTCAGGGAGGGGGGGGAGGGGGGAATCAGTCACCCTGAATAAAAACACAAACCACACCGTGGTCAGGGAGGGGGGAGGGGGGAATCAGTCACCCTGAATAAAAACACAAACCACACCGTGGGTCAGGGAGGGGGGGGAATCAGTCACCCTGAATAAAAACACAAACCACACCGTGGGTCAGGGAGGGGGGGAGGGGGGGGAATCAGTCACCCTGAATAAAAACACAAACCACACCGTGGGTCAGGGAGGGGGGAGGGGGGGAATCAGTCACCCTGAATAAAAACACAAACCACACCGTGGGTCAGGGAGGGGGGGGGAGGGGGAATCAGTCACCCTGAATAAAAACACAAACCACACCGTGGGTCAGGGATGGGGGAGGGGGGAATCAGTCACCCTGAATAAAAACACAAACCACACCGTGGGACATGGAGAGGGGAGGGGGGGAATCAGTCACCCTGAATAAAAACACAAACCACACCGTGGGACATGGAGAGGGGGAGGGGGGGAATCAGTCACCCTGAATAAAAACACAAACCACACCGTGGGTCAGGGAGGGGGGGGAATCAGTCACCCTGAATAAAAACACAAACCACACCGTGGGTCAGGGAGGGGGGAGGGGGGAATCAGTCACCCTGAATAAAAACACAAACCACACCGTGGGTCAGGGAGGGGGGGGGGAGGGGGGGAATCAGTCACCCTGAATAAAAACACAAACCACACCGTGGGTCAGGGAGGGGGGGGGGAGGGGGGAATCAGTCACCCTGAATAAAAACACAAACCACACCGTGGGTCAGGGAGAGGGGGGGAGGGGGGGGGGGGAATCAGTCACCCTGAATAAAAACACAAACCACACCGTGGGTCAGGGAGAGGGGGGAGGGGGGAATCAGTCACCCTGAATAAAAACACAAACCACACCGTGGGTCAGGGAGGGGGGGAGGGGGGAATCAGTCACCCTGAATAAAAACACAAACCACACCGTGGGTCAGGGAGGGGGGGGAGGGGGGAATCAGTCACCCTGAATAAAAACACAAACCACACCGTGGGTCAGGGAGGGGGGGGAGGGGGGAATCAGTCACCCTGAATAAAAATACAAACCACACCGTGGGTCAGGGAGGGGGGGGAGGGGGGAATCAGTCACCCTGAATAAAAACACAAACCACACCGTGGGTCAGGGAGGGGGGAGGGGGGAATCAGTCACCCTGAATAAAAACACAAACCACACCGTGGGTCAGGGAGGGGGGAGGGGGGGGAATCAGTCACCCTGAATAAAAACACAAACCACACCGTGGGTCAGGGAGGGGGGGATGGGGGGAATCAGTCACCCTGAATAAAAACACAAACCACACCGTGGGTCAGGGAGAGGGGGGAGGGGGGGAATCAGTCACCCTGAATAAAAACACAAACCACACCGTGGGTCAGGGAGGAGGGGGTAGGGGGGAATCAGTCACCCTGAATAAAAACACAAACCACACCGTGGGTCAGGGAGGGGGGAGGGGGGGAATCAGTCACCCTGAATAAAAACACAAACCACACCGTGGGTCAGGGAGAGGGGAGGGGGGAATCAGTCACCCTGAATAAAAACACAAACCACACCGTGGGTCAGGGAGGGGGGGGGAGGGGGGGAATCAGTCACCCTGAATAAAAACACAAACCACACCGTGGGTCAGGGAGAGGGGAGGGGGGAATCAGTCACCCTGAATAAAAACACAAACCACACCGTGGGTCAGGGAGGGGGGGGGAGGGGGGGAATCAGTCACCCTGAATAAAAACACAAACCACACCGTGGGTCAGGGAGAGGGGGGAGGGGGGAATCAGTCACCCAGAATAAAAACACAAACCACACCGTGGGTCAGGGAGGGGGGGGAGGGGGGAATCAGTCACCCTGAATAAAAACACAAACCACACCGTGGGTCAGGGAGGGGGGGAGGGCGGGAATCAGTCACCCTGAATAAAAACACAAACCACACCGTGGGTCAGGGAGGGGGGGGAATCAGTCACCCTGAATAAAAACACAAACCACACCGTGGGTCAGGGAGGGGGGGGGGGGGGGAGGGGGGAATCAGTCACCCTGAATAAAAACACAAACCACACCGTGGGTCAGGGAGAGGGGGGGAGGGGGGAATCAGTCACCCTGAATAAAAACACAAACCACACCGTGGGTCAGGGAGAGGGGGGAGGGGGGAATCAGTCACCCTGAATAAAAACACAAACCACACCGTGGGTCAGGGAGAGGGGGGAGGGGGGAATCAGTCACCCTGAACAAAAACACAAACCACACCGTGGGTCAGGGAGGGGGGGAATCAGTCACCCTGAATAAAAACACAAACCACACCGTGGGTCAGGGAGGGGGGGGGGGGGGAGGGGGGAATCAGTCACCCTGAATAAAAACACAAACCACACCGTGGGTCAGGGAGGGGGGAGGGGGGGGGGGAATCAGTCACCCTGAATAAAAACACAAACCACACCGTGGGTCAGGGAGGGGGGGAATCAGTCACCCTGAATAAAAACACAAACCACACCGTGGGTCAGGGAGAGGGGGGAGGGGGAATCAGTCACCCTGAATAAAAACACAAACCACACCGTGGGTCAGGGAGAGGGGGGAGGGGGGGAATCAGTCACCCTGAATAAAAACACAAACCACACCGTGGGTCAGGGAGGGGGGAGGGGGGAATCAGTCACCCTGAATAAAAACACAAACCACACCGTGGGTCAGGGAGGGGGGAGGGGGGGAATCAGTCACCCTGAATAAAAACACAAACCACACCGTGGGTCAGGGAGGGGGGGAATCAGTCACCCTGAATAAAAACACAAACCACACCGTGGGTCAGGGAGGGGGGAGGGGGGGGGGGAATCAGTCACCCTGAATAAAAACACAAACCACACCGTGGGTCAGGGAGGGGGGGAATCAGTCACCCTGAATAAAAACACAAACCACACCGTGGGTCAGGGAGAGGGGGGAGGGGGGAATCAGTCACCCTGAATAAAAACACAAACCACACCGTGGGTCAGGGAGAGGGGGGAGGGGGGGAATCAGTCACCCTGAATAAAAACACAAACCACACCGTGGGTCAGGGAGGGGGGAGGGGGGGAATCAGTCACCCTGAATAAAAACACAAACCACACCGTGGGTCAGGGAGGGGGGAGGGGGGGAATCAGTCACCCTGAATAAAAACACAAACCACACCGTGGGTCAGGGAGAGGGGGGAGGGGGGAATCAGTCACCCTGAATAAAAACACAAACCACCCCGTGGGTCAGGGAGAGGGGGGAGGGGGGGAATCAGTCACCCTGAATAAAAACACAAACCACACCGTGGGTCAGGGAGAGGGGGGAGGGGGGAATCAGTCACCCTGAATAAAAACACAAACCACACCGTGGGTCAGGGAGAGGGGGGAGGGGGGGAATCAGTCACCCTGAATAAAAACACAAACCACACCGTGGGTCAGGGAGGGGGGGGGAGGGGGCGAATCAGTCACCCTGAATAAAAACACAAACCACACCGTGGGTCAGGGAGGGGGGAGGGGGGGGAATCAGTCACCCTGAATAAAAACACAAACCACACCGTGGGTCAGGGAGGGGGGAGGGGGGGAATCAGTCACCCTGAATAAAAACACAAACCACACCGTGGGTCAGGGAGGGGGGGGGAGGGGGGAATCAGTCACCCTGAATAAAAACACAAACCACACCGTGGGTCAGGGAGGGGGGAGGGGGGGAATCAGTCACCCTGAATAAAAACACAAACCACACCGTGGGTCAGGGAGAGGGGAGGGGGGGAATCAGTCACCCTGAATAAAAACACAAACCACACCGTGGGTCAGGGAGAGGGGGGAGGGGGGAATCAGTCACCCTGAATAAAAACACAAACCACACCGTGGGTCAGGGAGGGGGGGAATCAGTCACCCTGAATAAAAACACAAACCACACCGTGGGTCAGGGAGAGGGGAGGGGGGGAGTCCGCGACCCTGAATAAAACCACAAACCACACCGTGGGTCAGGGAGGGGGGGGGAGGGGGGGTGAAATCTGTCACCCTGAATAAAAACACAAACCACACCGTGGGTCAGGGAGGGGGGGGAGGGGGGTGAAATCTGTCACCCTGAATAAAACCACAAACCACACTGGAATGGTCCAGAGACAGCTGTGGAGGCCAGGTCATATTTGAGACAGAGATGGGTGGGTTTTTGAGTGTCAGGGGGATCGAGGACTGAAAGCGGGAGAATGGGGTTGAGAAACCTATCAGGTACGACTGAATGGTGAAGCAGATTCGATGGGGTGAATGGCCTAATCTGTGCACCTATGTCTTATGGCGGAGCGTTATCGGAGCTGTTCTCTCGCTGCTGTAACCCCCTCACCTTCCCGAGAGTAACGTGACTCCCTCCCAAAGGCCTCGGTTGAGCCTGCCTTGCCTGTGCTCCCAGGCAGCGCCTTCCAGGCCCAAAACCTCTGGCTGCCCGAAATAAAGAGACCACTTGCCTCCCTTTGCCTTTTGCAAATTTGCCAATTTTCCCAAACCTGTGTCCCTTGGTTCTGTCCATTCTCCCTTCCGTTACCAATCAGGGATTTGGGTGGGAGCGAGGGAACACTGCTCCTTATCTATCCTGTCAAGATGAGGGGGAGGTACTCGACAGACAGACAGAGAGAAAGGGAGAGACCGGGTTGTTTATTTATGGAAGTGGCTGTTCTGGCTCTCAGGGACGAGGGTGGAGTCCATCAGCAGCTGCAGGCACTTACCTAGTTTCCAGCTGTAGCACATCACCACTCCACCCTGGCGACTCCTGGCTGGAAACTGGTCACAAAAAAAAGAAGCTCCCGCTAGATTACTGGAATGGAAACACCACCCCCCCCCCCCACCTCACTCCAGCACCAAGCTGCTTCCCACCTCCCCTCAGCTACGTGACCCTTAGGAAAGATCATTAGTCTTTCTGGAAACCAACGCCGAACCCACCCAACATGGCTTTACAGAGTGCATGCCATCCACATCACCTGCACAAAATACCCTGGTGATCCCGGTTATAGACAGCACTGCCGCGCCGCGCCTTCCCCCCCCCACTCCCAAAGGCGATCCCGGTTATAGGCAGCACCACCGCCTCCCCCCGGCTAGAGAAGCACCACCCCTTCCCCCGGCAATCCCGGTTATAGACAGCACCGCACCCCCCCTCCCCCTGGCGATCCCGGTTATAGACAGCACCGTCCCCTTCCCCTGGCGATCCCGGTTATAGACAGCAGCGTTTCCCCCCCCCCCCCCACCCGGTGATCCCGGTTATAGACAGCACCGTCCCCTTCCCCTGGCGATCCCGGTTATAGACAGCAGCATTCCCCCCTCCCCCCAGTGATCCCGGTTATACACAGCACCGCCCCCCCCCCCAGTGATCCCGGTTATACACAGCACCGCCCCCTCCCCCCAGTGATCCCGGTTATACACAGCACCGCCCCCTCCCCCCGGCGATCCCGGTTATAGACAGCACCGCCCCCTCCCCCCAGTGATCCCGGTTAGAGACAGCACCGCCCCCTCCCCCAGTGATCCCGGTTATACACAGCACCGCCCCCTCCCCCCGGCGATCCCGGTTATAGACAGCACCGCCCCCTCCCCCCAGTGATCCCGGTTAGAGACAGCACCGCCCCCTCCCCCCAGTGATCCCGGTTATACACAGCACTGCCCCCTCCCCCTGGCGATCCCGGTTATAGACAGCACCGCCCCCTCCCCCGGCGATCCCGGTTATAGACAGCAGCGTTTCCCCCCCCCCCCCCCCACCCGGTGATCCCGGTTATAGACAGCACCGCCCCCTCCCCCGGCGATCCCGGTTATAGACAGCAGCATTCCCCCCCCCCCCAGTGATACTGGTTATACACAGCACCGCCCCCTCCCCCCAGTGATCCCGGTTATAGACAGCACCGCCCCCTCCCCCCAGTGATCCCGGTTATACACAGCACTGCCCCCTCCCCCTGGCGATCCCGGTTATAGACAGCACCGCCCCCTCCCCCGGTGATCCCGGTTATAGACAGCACCGCCCCCTCCCCCGGCGATCCCGGTTATAGACAGCACCGCCCCCTCCCCCGGCGATCCCGGTTATAGA